>NW_003206024.1:8801-35928 GCF_000006405.1 Perkinsus marinus ATCC 50983 | reverse complement strand
ATTAGGTTCTAGATTCCCCACCTGATAAAGTTGGTCGCTCTGGAGGGTAGAACGTTACTCGATGGAGCGGTTCCTGTTTACACCCAACTTTGCAGGTCAGTTAATGCCGCACCAGTGGCGTCCACCAAGGCCAAGTCCCCGAAGAAAAAGAAGCATTCGAAATCTGCTGCTGCTGCTCCTCGGCCAGCACCTCCGGCCCCAGCATGGGATGACGAGTGGGGGTGCAACTTGGTGGTTATGGTAGCATTGTTGTGTATTAGATACGATGATCCCTTCTTTTCGGCCCCTGCCCCTGTTCCGACATCAGCAGCTCCTGTGCCACCACCACCACCAGAACCCGTCACGATGCAACAGCAACCACCTGCACCACAGGGGGTATCTTCGATTATTAGGCGTTGTTGTATCATCAAGGCTCGATTCGCAGATGTCATCTCAGCAAATGCCTGCACCTTCTAGTGCACCGCAGCTAATGGGCCCCCAGATGGGTATGCAATATCAACAGGTTCCATATCCCTCTGCTACTCAGCAGCAATCTCCCCAGATGATGCAAACCATGCCTACCATGCCCTCGGTAAGCAGGCGGAAGTCAGCTACCTGGAGGAGGTCGTCAATGTTACGCTTTACTTAGGCTTATGGCATGATGGATAATACTCCTATGAATACAGCTCCTAATCCAGGCATGGCGGCGTCTTTGCAACATCAGCAACGCATGCAATTCGTAAAGAACTAGGCAAGCTCTCTTCCCAATTGAAGGGTTATTAGATACAGTCTCAGCAACAGCAAGTACTCATTACACTGAAAACACAGCTAGACACGGTAGGTCTCGTGAATGAAACGACCCACTCGCCGACTCACTTGTTAGTGTTCGCTCTGCAGGTGCTGGCTAATCCTAACCTCTTGCAGGACGTTGCAGCGATGCATCAATTAAAGGACACAATGAGTGTAATAAACCAGGAGTTATGCATTATAGATAGTTCTATTCGGACAGATGGCCATGGAGGCACCTAATGCTACGATACAAATGGATGAGCAAACCAGACAGAATGAACAAGCAGCACAATTCATCAGATTCATGCAGGTGGTGATCAGCAACATACCTATTCTGTCTGTCACCTTGATATCGTTTTTTGTTATATCTCTCTCAGAGCCAGATTTCTGAAATGTTAACAAATCCCCGAGTAGCCTCTAATCCCGAGCTCCTCCAACAGTTGAATACCCAGATGAACCAACTACGCTTGATCACAATGCAGCAGGTTAGCTATTTTATTCGGATCATCCGCCTCATGCTTACATGTCTCTTACAGGTTGCATCTGAACAGTTGTCAACCAATCCTGTCACAGCCTTGAGTTTGGCTACTGCGCCTAACTCTGGCGCCAAGACTCTCACTACTGATGATATACGAAGCATTTTGGAAAGTACTATCTTGACCACTAGATGTATGCTAGCAAACATCGTCATGTGCTACTACACTCTAGCATACAATTCACGCATACAAGACGTGTTATCGTTATATGATTACCGTGTCCGCATAGGAGGACCTCACTGCAGGTGCAATGCTCGATTCGGAGAGTGAGGATAGTGAAGATGATGAGGACAGTGAAGAGGGTGAGGGGGGATCCGATGATGCTACTGAGTGGTGGGGCGATGATATCCCGAGGAAAGGAGGAAAAGGAGATATGATGCAGAATGAGAAGCATGTTAGCTTTGGAGAGGGCTCTCCGAAGAAGGGTTGCATGAAGGTATTATGCTGGCTAACAACTCTTGGTCCCTTGGTTGCGCTACATATGTTCAAACGTATTAAATGCTTTCAGAAGGGGTCCGATCCGTCTTTGTCGGAGAGTAACCCTTTCAAAGAGCCAGAGGGTGAGGACGAGACCATTCCTGGGGACAAAAAGGTCCGAAACTCGTCCCGTACACTGAGGAATGGTACTTAGTGCTGCTGCAGCTGCTTGTGACTCAATGTCAATCATAGGACGCAAGGCTTCGAGAAAGAGTGGTTCTTCTGATGAGAAGAGCCTTACCAAATGGATGAAGCAATTGATGGCTGCTCAGTCCCAGTTGGGTAAGTTGTTGCAATTGTGCCTTGTAGCTAGTTATGCTCGCCTCACTGATCCATCTTCTCTATCGTGCAGGATCATCTGCTAGCATGCCGTCCAATACCGTCTTTCCTAATAATAGCACTCCGGTACGTAGTCTCTTCCGCTTGAATGCTCTACCTATGCATCACTAGGTTTTACCTAGCGTCTACCATATGAGTCAAGGCGCAGCTCCCCTACCAATGCAAAGTATGCCCACTGTTATGCCGCCTAGTGGATATCCAGTCCCATCGACTGCAGTTGGCGGGGTACCTCCAATGACACCCTACCCTAATCCTCCTACACCTTATCCTCAACAGCAGCAACCACCCTACTATTAAAGGACCAAGGATCGAGATGTTTTGATGCTAACAATCTTTCATTTTGTATGTCTACCTTTGGGCGAGTATTGTGTGCACTCTATGCTCTAGAAGGGTAACAGATTGATAAGCTGGTGCCTAGCAATATCACCACCTAGTAGATGTCTGGTCTATTGTCCGCTATCACCCTTCCCAACCGTCAAGTGCGTACTGCTTCAGTGATTTTTTCTGTACTTTTCCCTCGATTAAAATATTGCTTTGCGTCGGTGTTTCTGAGGTGGACTAATGAATGACTAATACTCAGTTTTTTGGTGCTCATAACAGCTATGTGGCGTCAGGCTGCTAAGGTCTCCTATAACCAGTAACGATGATGGTGACCTTATTGTGACATCAGGATCTCATCTTTAAGGTACACGAATGAAATGGCTGTGCTGCTACGTAAATGCCTCAAAGAGCCATTTAGAAGCCAGGCTATGAAGAGCACTGGAGTAAGTCATCTTCCCTTTTATCATCACGGTTTCCCCAGCACGTTTACTCAATCCCAATCTTACTAGGTCCAGTTTCGAGAGAAGTGGTTCGCGAACGGGACCGAGGTCTCACGAAATGAAATTAAAGACCTTGACGGAGCTTTCAGGTAATATACTCTACCTGTGATCAAGGTTATCGTCGTCGGCACGATACCCCCTTTTAGGTTTGCTGCGAATCCTAGCTCCCTCACGAAGTGAGCCCCGAATCGGATTGGTATTATTGCCTAGAGAACAAGGATCACAAGATTATCAAGGGACTACACTCCTACCAAGTTGGTTTCTGCACTTAGTGTCGTGTTATGCAGTTCATCGTCTGGGTGATCATTAGACCCGATTCCTGCTGTCTTAGGTAGCCATTTTTTCAGCCCCCCTTAGGTTTGTCCTGTTTCTGATGGTTCCTCGTGTGATACAATGGCATCTTTGAGAGCTCATCGCCGACAACAACGGTGGCAGGATTGCTATCTTTGGGGTCTTATCGAGTCGTGGTGCGTGATGGGCCATATGTTATGTTCACCATAAGTATTGAGATAGTACACAATCGCTCAAGCGTCTAAACGGTGATTGATGCTGCTGCTGATCGGCTCCACCGCTTGGCCTGCGCTCATAGCGATGTAGATGTTTCGGGCAGTAAGTGAGAAACGAGTACCGGGCAAGGCTTCGACGATGAGCGGGGCGTGGCGGAAGGTAGGCTGTGCTTGTCCAACTCGTCGCATGCACGCTCGTTGGAGGAGTAGATCGGCTGGCCTCAGATTAGGGGAATAATGATTGCATGATACAAGCAGATCTTGATCTTTTCCGAGTGCGTGATGTTTCATCTGATGTATCTAATCGAGTTTCAAAGTCCTGTACTGTAAACGTCATTTGAGTAACTCACTCTAATGATAATCTCGCCCGCCTGATTGGTAAATCGCTCGTCCTTGGCAAGATGCTTTGTCCGACTGAAACTCTCTGGCTTGGAGCTTCTTCGTTTCATGGGTCAGTTTCGTTTTCAAGTATCCTCAAATGACTGAGAAGGTGCGCGTCTCTCATATTTTATGTAAGCATACAGGCTCGAGGAATCCTGTTTCGAGGAGAACGTGTCATGACATTAGTATTTCTCATGACGAGGCATTGAAAGAAATTAAAGGTCGGTCTGGTTACGTGGTGGTGTAGTTTTTCATCAGTTGCTCTGTATGTCTTCAGATATGATTGAGAAGCTCAAAGCTGATAAAAGTCTTTTCCCCGAGATGGCCATGGCAAGGAGCGATTGTGGTTCGTATAAGAACGGCGGGGATCTTGGATATTTCGATAGGTAGTCCATAACGACGATAACTCGGACTTGTTGTCAATTCTGGTTTGTTTGCCTCAGGGGTGAAATGCAACGGCCCTTTGAGGAAGCCGCCTTCAATCTGGAGGTTGGCGAGCTGAGTGGACCTGTGGAAACAGAATCTGGGGTGAGCAATACAACTAAAGACCCTTACAGTAAGCGCTCTCTTCATCGGAATAGGTTCGTCTATGTAGGTTCACGTACTCCTGCGCACCGGTTGATAGCTCCAGTAGGATAATATCCCGTGAGTTTTTTGCTGTAGTTTTTCATCGTGGTAGAGCATGTTGTGTTTCGAACGTAGAGTAATTAAGAGATGTGATGGACCAATGACATATGGGGCGTTACAGAACACGTGCTGAAAATTGCGAGGTGAAAACGGTCACATAATGAAGACTGCCTTAACAATTCGCTACTCACCATCAAGGTAATTTGAATCTCTCATTCAACGCTGAATGGTCACTTTGGAATGTGACCCGTGCTTGTTCATAAAACTCAATGCGGTTGCTCGCATTAATGTTGTCAAATAGCATGGAGTATGATATGCATTACATGCATTACCAAGTTATTCAATTGGCTTGATCTCGAAGTTCTTGAACATATCTAGAGGTCTCTGATCCTCAACAACATCCGCCTGAGCAACATACATACATAGAGCTCTAGCACGAGGCAACTTACCGCGACTGCTATGCTCTCAACTCCAGATTCATCCATACCTCGAGCTAAACGTAGGTATCCATCTTCTCCCCACTCAGGACCCCAGGAATTCTAACACCGAGCGGATATTAGAACACATTTTTGGTATTGTCCTTGAAGCTCGTATGAGCATACAAGCCCCACTTGTATGAGCCAATAATCTTCCCCATTATCTACGCCGTATCCTATCAATAGGACGGAATGGCCAACCTCTTCCCATTCGGGACCTAAGTTGAGTTACTCAGGATTCAGACATGAGTAGATTACGATGATAGCTGTCTCGTTCCAGGTCGCTTCGGTAAACTCCGCTTCTGTAGTACATCATGTCATGTGCTGGTTTTATAGACACCACAAGAGGGCCGTCATCGACCAATTCTTTCATTATCTGATGGGAATGAGGCCAAGCTATGATCAGCAGGAATGCTTCAGCGACCAATGCCACATGGCTCGATACTGACCTGGGCTGAGGAGGTGATGCCACCATAGTATCCACCAACATAATGATAGTTTGATACCCGGTATTTGGGTAAAGAGGATGGATCACATGTTATCTCACACTTCCCGTTCTCTGCTGTATATCTCGAGAGGGATGAAGACCATCGACAATACCACAAACGAACGATGGCCCTACTCGGCACACGAGGTTGGTAAGAGGCCGACATCAGAAGACCATTTACTCGTTAGGAAGGAGAATCCACCATCACAGCCTTGGTTATACTCGGCACAGTACAGAGGGAAACTAAAAGGCGAACAATCGACATCTAGCTACTTCACACACAGATACGATATGCTCCATGGGACCGCAGTGATATTTCGGGTATGTATCTTGTGCCTAGCTGACAGCATGCGCATAGTTGCAATCGCGTAGCATGATCCACAGGAGCCTTGATTCATCACGGGTTCAATGTAGTTCACACCTACAAACTCGGTAATCGATACAGGTGCCATCAAGCACACCTTCAACGTTCCTCCAATCCAGACTGTCGGGGAGTGTGCCTTCTGTATTCGACAGCTCCGAGTCTACCAAAGACGTGTGATGTAGTGCCGTGCGCCCTCGTCGACGGTTCCTAACAAAGGCTCCAATGTGAGGTGGGTAACTGCGAAGATTGGCACAAACCGAATTTTCTGGAGGCGGCTGTCGTGGTCAACATTTGCGTCCTCCGAATGAAACTTCATCCTCAACCCCGACATTCTGTTGAGCTCCCGCAGGGACTTTCCAACAAGCCATGCATAGGTAGCCGCCTTCCATGTGGCACCAGGTCTACTGTTCAAACTTGCGACCTGAGGGGCCGATTGATCCAGGTGTAGTTGCGCATCTGAGTCTTACAACTGCTGAATGGTAATCCATTCCCAAGGGCTTATCGTATATTGGCGTGAATTCTTGCACCTCGACTTCGCCAAAAGACGTGCTCAATCTAACCTATGGGTCGTGTAGAAATGCTTCCTGCTATGGCACAAACTATTCGCATCAACACTCTCCATGATGAGCTAAGACGAAGTACTCGTATTGAATGTTACTTTTCGGCCATAGAAACATCCGAACTCAGTTTGATCGGTTGTTGTGAACCATCCTAGCATGGTTCTATCACAGTGTGAGATATTGTGCTGGCGACCATCATCATCCCAAGACAAATCAAAGTTAGAAAAGGCGAAGAATACTTTATCGTCTATTCGTGTCTGAAACAGAAATGCTCATCCCAGTGGCATCACTGCATCAGGCCAGCCTACTTCAAACCCCTCATCGTATACCATCGTCCAGTTGCCCCTGACCATTGGATCGGATGACATTGTAACTCTATTTGGATTGGAGAATGTCAGACGCAGAATACCCGTTTGACCAGGAGGCATTCGATCCTCTCCTGGTTCCCGATACTTAACGTCGGGTTGCTGAAACAGTGATATCGACAGCTGACCTTATGTTGCACTCGTATAATAGAGTATCTGCGTATGTTTATCTTACCGAGTGGGCACAGCTAGATCTTTCCGGACTTAATGGTCCAAGGTGAAATATCCAATCACCAAAAATCTGAGGGAGACGTCTATGACCGACCCAAGAATTTAACCCTAGGATCCGAACATGGACGTATCGATTCATATATTGAATCAGTCTCCTCGATTCTTACTTCATGCCGTAGACAATGGACGGGTAAGTCTCCATGTACGATGACGTCGAATGCCAGGGACAAAACCACGGTTAATCGAGTGAGGGACGGTACCATAGATGATGGACTGACTGTACTTGTTTAACTGTGAATCATGGCCTATTAGTGATGTCCGATTCAGAGATACTCTCGCCTTGTCGAGAATCCACGAGATCTACTTGAATCGGGATATCATGTAGTAGCCAACGACACTGAGCAACGCAGTGTGACGAATATCCAAATCTTTCGTTACATCGTCATGCGGGTCCGAGGTTTCAAGTACGCGCCCGCCGGGTGGTCGTCAACAACTGGCAATGCTCCTCTGCCTATGAACATCAAGAAGCCGCAGTTCACATCCGAGTCTGCTTCCCTTACTCCCTCTCACGTCTTCGGCCTACCTTATACCAAGCTCTTCCCTCCGACAGTGTTACAAATCTCGGTCAATGCAAGTCGAGCACAGCGGTACCCTCATCCCCGGTAAGAACTGGTTCGGTAAGGTTACGGCCTTGAGCTGGAGTCCACAAGCTGACAGAATGGCACTCGTTGGGATGGATGGCAAAGTAGCCACCAAAGATGTCCAGCAGGACGTATAAACAGGGAATGTATGCTATGCATCATCGTGCAGGTGCATTTGTTGAACGAACTAGGGGAAGTAAAAGACACATTTCCAACCAAGCCACATGACAAGGAGAACATGAGGTTGGTGCTTGAGTAATACTTTGAGAGTAAATGATTGCAGGTATATGGTCACCTGCATGAGCTTCTCACCGGATGGCACTCGTGTGGCGGTCGGGCAGAGTGACAGCATCGTGTATGTGTATAAGATTGGAATCAACTGGGGGGATAAGAAGAGTATCTGCAACAAGTGGCCACAGCCGTCGTCTGTGACGTGCATTGCATGGCCATCCTCACAATCGACACAGCTAGTCGTGGGACTAGCTGATGGCCACTTGCGGTTGGCTAATTGCAGAAACCAGAAATGTTCCAATATCTACCACGACCAAGCACCTGTCGTATCCCTTTGCCAGAGTCTCGACGGCTATAGTGTTGCTGCAGCACATGTTGATGGAAGCTTATTCCGCTATACTTTCGAGTCTGAAGGGACGGGTGTCCCCCAGATATCCCAGCTGGTGAAACCTTCTGGTATATGCTCAGTGACCGCAGTCTCATGGGGCCTATGTTCGCTTGTCATGATTGGAACAGACCATTCGCTGAGATTCTTGGATAGTGATGATGGTCGTGAGATTGGCACGTTTGATTACTCTGGTCATCCATCGCTTGGGAAAGGTGAGGGCATCTATCCAGTACAAGTCTGTTGCAGTCAGAGAGTAACCTCCTTGTCGTCGTCGTTACCTCAGGCCAGCTCGGTTGTTGTGCATTCAACCCTCCTGGGGACACTCTAGCTGTCGGAGGCCAGGGCGTCATCGCCCTATTCAGTCGTAGTCTCACTGACACACGAGACTGGTCCGAGGTAGCGTCTACCTGCTGCCATAGCGCAACATCGACGCTGAACATTTTGTTCTCTTCGGGTATGCATTATCGGTCCTATACCCGGACTACACACTCTGACCTGTCTGTCTTGGCGACCTGATGGGGCCAAGCTATACGTTGGGAATCTCTCAGGAGAGGTCGATCAGTTTGATGTTTGTTGGAAGAGAATACTGTAGAGAGCTTCTTCAACTCGACGTGAGCTCCAATCCATACCTTAGTTATCGGGGAGAGTGGGAGCTACTCTACACCTCGCCTTCTCAAGTGACCGTGAGGAGGAGAACTGATGCTGCTAGGAGTGAACTACATGAGCTCTCTTAATCGTTCTTAATCCGATATCCGCTCAGGCAGCGGCATGCAATCCCCTACTCCTATAGTATTCAAGAGTAGCACTGGAAGTGAGATAACCAAGGTTACTATACATCATGTAATGGTGGACCAGGACTGCAACATCGTACCTTCAAACAATCCTTTAGGACCAGTTCATTGTGGCATTTACACGAGATACTCTACTCCTAGGCAACATGGACTCGAACCGGCTATCGGAGGTATCCATCAACGTACCAATTTATGGTATCTTCCGACTTGCTCATCATCCTCGAGGTTCCATGGAATAACCATGCTCATACCAAATTCTTTTTCGATAATCCCGATGTGGTGATGGCGTTCAAATCCGGGGAGCTGCTCCTTATTGGTATTAGAGATTCATGCGTTCACTCTGCGTTATGCTATATCGATTCTCAGAATACGGGGATGATGAAGTGATGGGTTGCGCTAGGACAGAGTATGTTTCACCTCATTTAATAAGCTATCGATCTGTTACGGCTCATCAGCCCTCATCATCATCATCGTCGCATATACATGGTAGTTAATCCTATGTTATCTTGTAATTTTTGGTCGGGATGATGATGATGATGATACCCTTTATCGAGTCGTACAATAGAATGTAGTAGAATGTTCACTTGCCAGGTCTATGCACTCCTGGTGAGACGCCTCCTGATGGTGGCCTACCTACGACAGACCAACATGAAAAGATTATAATCATGGCATTCCTGTTCGATGCTAACACAATCCGGGTTAATGATGTCCGACAGGCTAAGGCACTAGCGACGATCGACCATGATTGCAAAGTCAGCTTGGTTGCTGTCCTAGATCTCTGATGGATAGCACGGACTTTATGATTAGATCGATTGGCTATCTCTTAATCCTGGTACGGCCCACAGGCTTCTATTCCGGGACAATCGACACAGATTGTACTTGTACGATCTGCAAAAGCACGAGAGGCTTGCACTCCTGTAAGCGGATGATACGGAATGAACCATAATGACTAGTCGGGCTAGATCTGACTGCAACTACGTCAATTGGGTGCCAGATTCGGATGTTGTCGTAGCTCAATCAAGGGATGAGCTGTGTGTATGGTAAGGCTATACATACCACACTGCTTTCAACTCTCTTGTGGATACGATACCCCTCAGGTATTCAATAGCAACCCCAGATAGGATAACAAAGCATGCAATCAAAGGGGATATCGAAGACATCATCCGTGCCAATGGGCGGACGGTCGTTGTCGTCGACGAGTCGCCCAACAATCAGGTATGACATCATAATCATTGTTCTCGCAACACTAATGAGTAGGTCGAGTATGAACTTGATGAGGCCCTCATTAACTTTTCTGCTTCTGTGGAACGTGGCCACTTCGCGATGGCTGTTGATGTCTTGGAATACCTCCCACTTGGACCAGAGACCACAGGTATACTAGGAGCATTCTCTCCTCTACTGTCCACGTCTACTTGTCAGGTATGTGGCGCCAATTAGGATTGGTTGCTTTGAACGCACTTTGCCTGCCTGTGGCCGAACGCTGCTACGCTGTTCTAGGAGAAGTTGAGATGAGCAGGTCCGATAATGGATTCCACTCGGTATTCGAGAATGTCTTGGCTTCACAGGGAATTGCGGAAGATTCAGCGCCTGGCACGGAGTTGTGCGGGTGATGTGAAAGGTGACTTGGTGGCAACCGTACCTGCTATCACAATGGTGATTACCAGACATTGACAGCGGGCTACATCATCCAACTGTGATGGCTGCTATTGCTGTGATGAAGAAGCAGTTCTCTATAGCAGAGGAAGTTTACATTGAGCATGGTCATCTTGAAGATGCCATACGCATGTATCAAAGCATTCACAAGTGAGGAGGCGGCTAGAGTCATTCGCCATGTCCTGACTGAGCCAACTTTCGCAAGACGAGCTTAACTTGAGGTACGATGAGGCTATCCGTCTGGCAGAGCATCACTGCTATCCCGATGTCATGCGCCTCAAAACAGACTATCTACAGTGGCTGTTACAGACGTATGCCACTGGGGGTTGCAGAACTGCAAGCACCCGAGCTCAGACACCAAGAAGACTTGGCAGGAGACCTGCAGGAGAGGGAAGGGAATTATGAGAAAGCCATAGCTCTCTTCTTGAAGAGCGGGATGGCTGCGCGAGCTGCGAGCGTTGTTGCAAAGCATTCTGTATCGAACATAGTTTGGCTAACGTCAAGAGGTTGTTAGCAGATGAATTACTCTCAAGAGCTACTCCAGAAGATAGCGAGCTCGTTAAAGGCTGTTGGATGCGATGGCAAGGCTGGAGAGTTATACGAAAAAATGGGTTACTATCAAACCACAGGGTTTTACCATGTCATATTCATGTCCAGGCATGCTCCAACCTGCAATGGACTCGTATAGACGAGGTCATGCATATCATCGAGCTATTGAGCTAGCCACTAAGCATGGACAATTTGCTGCAGTGCCAATGCTACATGAGGAATGGGGAAATCATCTTATGGATAATAGGTATCACAAATAGCAGTTACAAGTGGTATACAACTGGTTTTTTAGACAATATGAGAAAGCTATTGAACACTTCTCTCAAGCAAAGAAGCCATTGAAAGCGGTTGATGCCGCTGTCCAAGGTCGGCAATGGTAGGCGTAGATGTATTTCCGGTGGTATTCGATCTCCTATACATATATGTATCCATTAGGTCACGTGCAGAACATCTGTTAGGAGTATTTGAAGCTTCTGAACCGGACGCTAGTGTAATTCCTGAACTGAGGGTGCTACAAGAGAAGCTTGGGGATCATTTCTCATCGACAAGGTGACCATCATCGCCCTGAAACAAATATTCATATTTGGCTATGGAATCAGGCAGCATCAGAAAGCTGAGAGATGCTTTTTATCTGCCGGTGCTGTTCATAAATGTGTTCAAATGTATATCACTGCGCAGGAGCATGAGCAAGCATCAAAGATTGCCAAAGCAGTGAGGCTATCCTCTAGTGTCTCTGTTTAAGTTCTGCGCCTCCTCTTCCTCCTCAGCATATGTCCCAGAAGGATAGAATTGAGCTGTACACTAGTCTGGCTGAGAAGTTTGAAAATGAGGGCAATACCTCCCAAGCAGAAGAGTTGTATATTGTGGCTAATGAGTATGATTTAGCTATAGAAATGTACAGGAAGATAGAGGATTATGTGAACATGATAAGGTATCCTTTGTAGTAGGCCAATCTCAAGAATTCATCTGCTATCATAGGCTCATACGCAAGCATAGGCCCGAGATCCTAGACGACACGTATAGGACCCTTGGTGAGCAGTTCGAATCAAAGGGTAACTTCTCGAAAGCAGAGAAATACTTTTGTGAGGGGGTAGGTATAAGGGACAATAATACGGTCCGTGTGAGTATAGAATGTTACGGCTCAGTCCGGTACTATGTGGGAGTCTGCTGTATCGATGTATCGTCGGAATGGCCGATGGGAGGATGCCAAACGCGTTGCCAAAGCATGCGGAGGTGATATGAATAATCACACTTGTGATCTGTGTACAACCCTGCCAGGGAAGAGCGCATTTGAGAAGGTGGTTATTGAACATGCACAAGCCTCTTGCCGAGATTCCGTTGCTGCAGCTCGCATGATAGCGAGTACACGTCTCGTCGATGCTGCTATAGATCATTCCATCGGCCTCGAAGTAATACTAACATACTCAACATCGGAATCCCCAACAATGTTGTAATACACCTAGGACTATTCCGGTGCCATGGCGATTGCTGAGGAATTCGGTGGGCAGCATAGGATACCAGATATCCGTCTGAAGCGAGCCATGAATTTTGAAGATATCGGCCGGTGCTGAGGCAGTGTGTGCCCAGCAGTGTGCTCATCATGTCAGCCAGATTCGCGGATGCCGAGGCTGAATTCTTATTGGCCAGTAAGCCTAAGGAAGCTATTGAAATGTATACTCATCAGAAGGACTGGGTAATCTTAACAATTCACTAGACAGCATATGATCAATGATAATGATCTCAGCCTGCTGCCCTCCGAGTTGCCGAGATCAGCAATGATAAAGATTCCACAATATCCATCCTAGAGGCTAGCGCGAGGTTGGACCAGCTACCCTGTCTTATTGACCCCGCTCCTGTGTGTTCATCAGAGATCTTATCGATCAAGGCCGCTTGGGTGAAGCAGAGAATGCTCTCATTGAGGCTGGCAAACCTCAAGTAATCGTCGAGGTATGCCACAACATCAACAGCCAGTGCTTAGCATCCGTCTTCAGGTTTATCTAGCCCATGATATGCACCAAGAGGCTGTCCGTGTTTGTCGATCTCACTGTCCTAACCTTCTCTCAGAGGTGGCTGAATATCTGATCACGTGTTGAGCATGTTCCTTACCTCATTAAGGTAATGAAATACAGCAGTTCTGCCGATACGATGAGCTCGAGCCAACAAGCACCCCCCCAGCGCCCGAGACTGTCGGCGGGATCTAGTGCCAGAGATCTGGTTGCCCATGCTAAGGTGATAATACGTCATCGATGTTGTAGCCTTACCCTTTCGAATGTTGTGGAATGATGTTCAGCTCCTTGAAGAAGCCGGAGAGTACTCTAAGGCGATCGATGTATACCTGGAGGTTTCAAGTAGACGAACACCCTATGCTCAAGTCTGAGCCATTCCTCATCACCTAGATGCCGATCTAAGTGCAGAACAGATAGAGAACGTACTGGTGGACAGTGCTGTGAGGGTCGCTACACACTTCCTGGCTCAACGGTACTGTTGCTCCATCTTCGGTCTCGGCTCCATGCAGGCTGAGACTCCGGACTCAGATATACCGAGGTCGCTAATAAAGCTGCGAAAAGGCTAGAATCTCTGGGGCGCTTTGGCATAGCTGCGGAGCTCTACGAGAGTACGGACAGAATTCGTGAGGCCGTCGACTGCTTGGTGAAGGCTGATGAATGGGTGGGTATGACGCCGAGATGCGCAGCTACAAGTTTGTTGGCCAGGAGCGTGCAATTGAGCTGACTAAACAAAAGCTGCCGTCAATCACAGCATCGATCGAGGAACAACACAGAGCTGCGCTGGTTAAAAGCGGTAAGACAGATCAACTAGCAGGCAGAGGGGATACTGTTCATGCTCTGGATGCGTAAGGTTGCCCTCCCTTATGATTGTGAGTATCATCATCACCCAAGGGTTATTCAGGTATGCGAGGTCGAACGAATGGATGAAGTGCTTGAACCTAGCTGAGACCTCGGCTCCTCAACACCTGCAGCACTACGTGTTACAATACGTTAAAGTGATACTACTTCCTATCCCCTTCACTCTCGTTGAGAGAGACCAACTATCATCTTATAGGTACTGGTATCGGAGAATAAATCAAATGAGGCATGCAACACTTTACTGCGATATGGACCATACAATGTACTACGTGCTAGCTCATCATCATGATCCTATGAAAGCCAGCTTCCATTTCAGGATCCAGAATCGATGCAGATTTATCGAGTCATGGCATCCCGTTTGATATCGAACTACACACCTGTAGCCCTGGAGAAGGACTACGAAACGGATCTCCTGCATTTACGCAATCTACTACTCAAAGTAAAGAGGGTTCGTCTGGTAGACCAGCTCGACAATATATGGAGATCAGTTACTCAGTGGCCATGATTCGTCGTCATCCAGATCACCAAATGCCCTCATGAAAGCCGCCACAAGGGACGATGCCAATGGTCTTGTTGAGTATTTGATTGTGGCACATCTAATTTGGATAGGATCTGTATGCCGAAGTGATATCGTGATCGATATTCAGATCGCTATGAGTCCCTCATATAGATAATGCAATCGATGGAAGCATAATTTGCAAGGCAGCTGTGAGCCTCTGCCGATACTGCAATCTAGTGCCTGTTGATAGGGTGTTCTATAATGCTGTAGTAGATCTACCACGCTTTCCGCTTGCATCTTCCCCTCATTGGTAGGGATTTGAGTGTAAGCGGTGTGGCGACATATCCATGGCATTCTTCTTCTTAAATCGATATCTTGATCTTGTGGATGCCATTAGAGACCCGGATAGCGCCACCATTGACAACTCTGTGGGGAGGCATAGACAACTCATCGCCTCTCCAAGACTCCTTATCAGGACTTCCTGGATACTGATATTCCTTCCCCGTATGATATCAACCTACCTCATGCTGTTCACGGAGATGATCATCTTGTAGAAGAGGCGCGAGACTGGGTATGTAAGGAAGCCAGAACGCGTAAACAGGGCGATGTATAGTAGGTTCTGGGTTGGTCTGTTGACAACAGGGTCCAACAGCAGATGAAAACCCGTCAATGTGACGGATGCGAGAATGAGATTTACGCAGCTGCACTAGTCTGCCCTAAATGCGACTGCAGGCAGGCAGCCCTGATCTCATCACAGTCGAGAATATCGTGGTATGCATTAGGCCTCAGATACTCACCTTGTGTCGTAACTGGATATCCAGTGCTGGCATCGTCCAAAGTCGAATGTACCAATTGTCGTGCTATGGCTAACAGAGATGATTGGAATGAGTGAGCTACTCTCGGCTATTTGTGACAAGGCTCTGACGATTGTTACCCAAACAGGTTCATTCAGAAAGTACGCACCTGCCCCTGGTGTATGGAGTCTCAAGGACGTGCTCTATAGAGGGACAAAATGATGTGTTGCATGGCTTGCTTCTAATTGTGAACCTTTTGGATCATTTTGTGTTATGAGAGTCCCTCCTTGGTAAACCCTCAACTCCAACGAATCAAGCTACACGTTGAAACTCAATCTGGTTACCACGATATAGATGTGTTGCCCGAAGTGTGTGACATGGATATTTACTGTAGCATACCATCTCCAAACACAACACCATTCGCTCCTGTTCGACAGATGGCAGGTGTGATACCAGACGGATATCATCTTCTGTGGATGCCACCCATCTATGGTTCGCCAAACAGTGGATCTTCCGACTCATTGCGCCATTTAAGAATAGGCGCCTACAACCATCAATTGATTTGATGTAGTGGTTTACCATAAGCCTCCGCAGAATAACTGCATATTCATGACATTGGTGAGCTTAGCACTGCTGGAAACAATCATGGCTCTGAGAACTGTCGCCATGGCCTCTCATAACGTGGTGTGTTCTCTCATTACTAATGAGTGACTAGGACTTATCCGTGTTGCAAGTTGGCATGAGAATAGAATGTCCGTACACCCATGAATTGCGAATGGAAACTAAAGTGTTATTATGACCTCCTTCGTTGAGAATTTCGAGACCTGATGTTGCCGAGAGATTACATGGAAGACTGACACAGCTCGAGGAGCTCCGAGAGCATCAAAACAGTGATCGTCCAAAGTATGCAAACCGTGTTGCTCACATCCTCCACCAGCTCGCTGTATCACTCAGCCACCCGTTGGTGGGGAGACTCATCACACTGGCAGGGGAGCGTGAAGAGCATGTACAAGCCCAGAGGGAAAAACGCAACTCTCGGGGAAGAATCGATGTCCATAAGTTCCCCGAGAATTTTGAGCTGTGTGGTCGTTCTCGGCACCGATATCGTCGCCATTGCTCGTCCGAGGGCAATCGCGTACGCGGCTCGATCCTGATCATATGCGTTGATATACTGGAGAATCTTTGAGGTGATACGGCCTACTTGATGGTGGAGGGATTCCCACTATGGATCATACTGTTCCCATGATAGCATCCCATGCGTTCAGTTCATTCCATTCGTGATGCGCAATAGGTGCGAGCACGTCGAGTTGAGGCCTCTATTCACCAGTATGGGTTCTTTCAGTTTCAAGTGACAAGCCAGTCTTGGCCCCATAGCCGTATCTCGCGGAACCAGACATTTGCAATCGATACGGTTTTCGGAGAGGACCTCAGTACGTGTTGTGTATAGTCGTGTGTGTATTGCCGTAGTATTCGGTTGCGTCGAGCGGGATCTTCACTACTCTAGCATTCCTCTGCCGTACTATAATATCTCTTAGCTCGTGCATAAGGAAATTGCTCATCATCACGTTATCGTTCACAGCTGGCATGAGCTTCCTCCAAGTGATGCAAACGTGTAACTGCTTGTCGGTCTCGACTCGACCCTTCCTACCAAATATCGGTCCACCTTAACGCCCCGCTCCGCTGCCTTCGGAAGCATCCCCGTGTTGTAATATGCTGGAACGAAAAAAAGTACAGAGGTTAAATCTCCGAAAATCATAGCGAGCGCGGGTTACCACCAGATTCGCCGCCGTGATCGCTCACAGGCAATGATTTGCACAACAACACAGGATACTACACTTTTGTCTCGACACTCCCGTTGAGGTTGAGACCAACTCTATCCGTAGTGATCCTCTTGACTATGGCTAACGCATTTGAAGGTCCTGGTGGTCGGAGGTCCTCAGCCAGTAAACTATTCCCTCCTAAGTTTGGTACACCTACTGGACAAGAAGTGGATGAAGAGAAGTTACTGCATATCTTCAAAGAAATAGATACTGATCATTCTGGGAGTATCGATCTTGATGAGCTCGGAGAGGCTATGCGCATGCTTGGCATAAAGTGTAAGCATTACTTGAGGCAATGACCTCATCGTTGGTTTATGATGTTGTACATATCACACAGGTACGTATGCGTTCGTTAGAAAGGCCTTGAGAAGCATAGATACTGATCGCAACGGTGAGAAGTGGGTGTGGCTGGACATTTGTGGTTGGATGTTTTATCAGGCACTATTGAGCCTCACGAGTTCGTCAAATTCTTCTCGACGGTCACTAATCCCGACGAATTCCGTAATTACTATGGTAAATAGTATGTTATCGAGTGCTGTTGGAGTAGGTGATTTGTTGGGAAAGCAGAACCAAAAATATTACGATTACAAGACCATGGCATCCGAGGATCCGACTTTTGGTCGAAGATTCCGTATTCCTCAAACTATCTCACGTAACCTTTTCGTCTCGTCTAGTGAAGAGCAACAGTCTTCAAGCATGTAAGGTAGAGTTCTCCATATACATGTCAGGTGAGCATAAGATATCCAAGCACCAGGAGAGTGTCGAGTCTGTTAAATGGTTGGATCGCAACCGATTCATCAGCGCCTCTCTCGACCGTACGGTAAAGGTAAGGTACCATGCGAGGCGAGTTGCAGTCTGCTGACTGTTAACGATTCTTAGATCTGGGATGTCTCCGGTCCTCTCGAGCCTCTCGCTTCGTTTGACTATCCTTCACCGATCTACTCCATGACCGCATCTCCCAAGGGTAACACTGCTATCCCTCATTGGTTCTTCCACTTCCTGTATTGCAGGAACATGGGCCGTGATGGGCTTCGGTAAGGCTATCGACAAGGAAGAACAGATGTATTCGCATCCCGCTAATTTGATTATATCTCCCTTCATAAGATACTTGTCTGTGTTGGATATCGATAATAAAAACACGGAGAAGGCTCAGATGAAGGGGCAGGATTCTCCTGTATTCGCCACCGCGATTTCCCCAGGCGAAATGTGATGCCTCTTCTCAAGAAGGTCTTCAATTCTCGTGTTGTCCACTTTAGGTATATCGCATCGGGAAGCAAGTCTGGTAGAGTCCTTTTGCACGACGTAAGGACTTGCAAGTTATTGTCTGAGGTAAGCCCTTCGATACCGTTCACCCGATCTTCCGGTGCCTTTCAGCTACGTCGGAGTCCCCGCATCATTCAAGCTATTGACTTTAGTGAGGATGCCAGACGTGTGGTGTCCTGTGGCAACGATGGTGATGTTGCCCTAACCGATATTTCGGTGAGCCACACATCGGTTCCGCACTCTCTGGACTTAGCTTATTCTTACAGGCTGCACCAACGACCAGACCTCTTTCTATTATAGAAGAGGCCGCAGCCACTGATATAGTGTCAGCACCTAGAGAAGCATTTCCCTCTTACGTTGGGAGCTCGTGTGCAGGTATGATGTCGCTTTTCGTGGGGAGTATGAGATCATCACTTGCGGAGGTGACTTTTGTTGTAAGAGGTGGGATCTGCGGCAGATCAAAGTGAGCAGTGCCATGCCATTATTCTTTGAGTTGAATGATATGGTTTTAGAAGGGACCTGTTCAACGTTATCTTGGACACACTTCGGCAATAAGGACGATTGTACTCTCTGATAAGCATGATGCAAAGTGAGAATCATGCACAGTTCCTTCATATACTTGACCATATTCGAGATACTTCCTTTCCGGTGCGGAGGACGGATGCATCCGGTTGTGGATTATAGATGAAATGGAGATAATCCAAGATCAGATAGTATTCCCACGATTGAAGGTATCACGCTCATATTTTGTTATTGACAGCGCCATTTGGAGAGGGAACACAACCGCATCAATAAAGAACTGGACGCTATCAAGGAGGATCTGCAAAGCCCTGTTGAGATGTTGAAGAAAAAAGCCCAAGTATGAGCCAACTGAGTTGTTTCTTATTAGTTTGTCGAGTCTCTCTTTGTCTTTACTAGGCAACCAAGAAGCAAATATCCTCGAGGTTAGGAGTGTGCCAGACTAAACTGAACTACATGAAGGATTGCGAAGCGGAGAGGAATGCTCTTGGATGTGTACAAGCGCAGTAAGCTCCTAATAGTTGGTTGTTGCTGATTTGAACTCCAACCAGCCTGAGCCTCGCGGGGACTCGTGGGGCGGTGTCGTCCATCTCGTGGCGAGAGCGAGATAGTCCATCTAACTTCCAAGTTGTCTCTGCTGGTACCGATCAAAGCATCTACATCCACAATATCGATCTCCCTAAGGCTGACAAATTCGAGGTGGGAAAATGGTAAACATACCCGAGTCCATGTACTTCTTGTCTCAGAAATGGGCACCACGCAGTAGCCTTGTTCGACGATTCACTGACGAATCATTATGATCGTATTCCTGAGCATGCATGTATGCGTGTGCCACCTCGAGCAAGGTCTCAATACAAGGCGTTTGTGTTGCAGTAGAACTGGAGAAATGGGGGTTGGTCGGCCAGATTGCAGATGTGTCCGTACGCCAGGCAGAAAGGAAATTCGAAATTGTTGAATGGACATGCTGGATATACACCAAATTGGTCATCAAAACTTGCAACGGCACACGGCATCATCGAGATGAGTACACAAATATATCCGGATGGTAAACCTTTGTCAGATATGACCTAACTTTTCCACGAAGAATGTCACAAACGACTGTTAACGGGCATGATCATGCTGTTAGCTCGATGAATGAATAATACTCAGTCATAGCTAATAAATATTTCATACATGTGGGAGATTTACTTGATATGTGCACATGAGTGCAAAATGTGGCCCAACACTCTCCTGATCTGACGTGATTCGTTCGCATCGTACTAGTATCAAACTTGAACAATCGATTGGCTCTAGAAACGCAAACGTGTCACCAAAAACATTAGTGGCACCACCCATGGGCCAGACAGTGCATGTAACAATGGTAGCGTAGCAAGATCAAGTGGTACCGTGTCTTGTTTCCATGCAAGGATCTAGCCTGAGTACCTGTCTACACCAGGGAGAGCCACAAAACCGTGCATGGGATGCCAGCCTCCAGTTGAAGCATTATATGCTATCCATCCTTCGATCCCAATAGGTGGACCATCACCATTAGACATGCAATGATATGCAGATCGTACACCTGGGATATGCATACTGGCGCCCAGCTGCCAGACTTTCCCTGTGAAATACAAAGACATGGGCCCCTCCTTACGAGGCTCAGTCCTGATATAGTAGTTCTTACCATTGTGAGTACCCATTCGTTTATATATTCCCTCGAGGCCAGCTGGACAACCCCTAATGGTAAGGTAATCGACAGCAAGACCTGCGTCCTCCCCTCCCAAGGTATTTGCTCCTGGATGCAGCTCATTATTCAGAGATGCTCTCTCACTAGCCCACTCAGGCAACATCCGAAGAATCTCCTCCTTAGCAGCACGGCTACCCCCCGAATTCTTCAACGCCCACCGCAGAAAAGGTAGTGGTGAAAATCTTGACTTCTTCGCACTTTTCAGGAGTAAGAGTAGGCATTCCTCAGCTTCATCAGGATCGTGTGGTAATCGTGTTGGGAACCGCGGATGTATTGTAGAGAGCGTTACGTATTTGAGTAGAGATTGACCTCGATCGAGAGCTCCACTATCCAGAGTATTATACACAGCACTTGCCCATGAAGCCAGATCCATACCGGTCAATGCTGTCTCCTGTAACTTCATCACCATGTTGCAGTTTAGTTGGGAAGGATTCAAATGTATAACACAGAGGATGGCCTCAACCGCTGCAACTCGTTCGGTGACCTTGGAAGTGCTTCCAATTATCCGCCTTTTCTTCCCAAAAGCGTCGACAGCCTCCAAGGCCATCTCCGAGATCTCATTAACCAATTGGAGTGTTGAACCACACTTAATACTAGCACGCACCGCCACGACTGGTAATAACGAGGTCTGCATCTTGGCGCTGAATCCACCCTCTCTACATGTCTTGTGCACTATGGCCAATAACGGTAGCACCATCTTCTCTACGTCATCTTCCTCCAGACTGTTCAGCCGCACCAAGAGAAAGTTGACAGCCTCGAGAGCAACATTAGGCTTCTTAAGTATCAGGCGCACGTCGTCAGTGAAGAGGGCTCGACATATATCATGATGCATACTATCAAGCACAGTCGAGTCCATTTGATAGCCAACTTGGTTTTGGAATAATCTAGAGAGACCCCTACAGACCATACCGACCTCAAAATCGCCAGACCACTGTTGTTGATTAATGAGGTGAGGCATTCTCCGAAGTAGCTCAGCTCCCTCTTGCGGTACCAAAACTCTACCAAGAGATACGAGGAGCCGTTCCATTGCTAGAGGCTGCGCTAGTGTTGGTAATATCTCCAACGGCAACTTGTTCATTTTCTGAAACACGAGTGACTCCTCAATAACAACGACCAGATACAGTCGACTAACTGCAGTTCCGTCGGAACCTGCAGTTCCGATACTATTACCTCGTCCCTAACTATCAGGGCCTCCATGAGTTTCAACCAGGAATCCTCCGATCTAGGATTCAACTTTGCATCCTTCCACAGCTGTTTCATAGTGTCATCGTCATGGTAGTTGGATACAGCTTCCGAGCCTCGGAGTTCATGGGAGGCCAAATGCGTAGTGGCACTGGATGCAACGCCTCCTGCATAACCAGCGGGCACTGCATGATGGCTAAGTTGCCCTGATTGCGCCCGGCAGGTTTGCCATACTACACGGCGGAACATGTAATACAATCTGAATAGGTACTTCTCCCGGGGAGTTAACAGATATGAGGGATAAGTCCCTACGCTAGGGTACCCCACTTGCCACCGAGATACATGCACACTTAAAAAGCATCGTTATCTTAGAAACCATGATCAACACTTCTTGCCTGCTACTCCACAACGCGACACTTAGTTCCGGATCGGAAAATATAGCTCCACGGTACATGAGTTGAAGATACAGCTACGTATATCACCCTTCCATCATAATGCAGCATTCCGATAGCACCTATCTTGCACGATTGGCCCTCCCATACTCACCATCAACAGAGATAAGATGGTACTATTCCCTTCACTGCCATACCTACAACTGGTTGAAAAAGCTTAGAAGTCCGGAACTCTGGGGGACGAATAGGCGCTTACTGGTTGAGAGTAGCATATTGCACGGTATAACCGGTCGGCTGCCCGATACTACTCTCTTGGCATCACTAGCAGACTAGGCTACGGTTCTATTAATCTCTCGTTCTCACTCAGCACCGTCAGCAGCACTTCCCTGGTGTCATCGTTAGATATGGATGTGCTTGCGTGCATGTCTCGCTGCCGCCGTGGCACTCCATCGTGTAACCTTATATTAATGCTTCATAGAGGAACCTATGTGGACGCGTATGAAGAATGACCTCTGTTGACGCTCCGCCGCTGACGAAGAAGTGTCCTCCCTTGGGGTTGAACTTGGACCCTCCCAACTTTGGAGTCCGAACGAATTCTTCAAGTTAGATCAGCATTGATATTTGATTGAAGCTTTTCCATCGATACTCCTAATGGAAGCTCCTAGGAGCCCATCACGTTTAGAAGGATCATGGACAAGCAAGGAGGCGTTGTTGGCACAGCTTACAAGCTTACAGCGGGTTATACAACTGCAAGATGCAACGGCATGTCGGAATGTTCGTGTTGACTTGTATTCGATGATGGGATCATTCAGGTGATAACAGATCCCCAGCCGATTTGTCATGGCGACATGAGGCAGTGAAATTGAGCGTTGAGAAGCAAGCGATCCAGGACGAGTGTCTGGAGATAGTGAAGCGAACCAATGTATCGGCCGTCTCTTATGTCACTCTGCTTCGTTTGTCCACACTCTTCGTATATAGGCACGATATCAACAGCAATGTGGAGTTGCACGGTCTACCATCGCAGGGCTCATCCACACACACAGTAACGCATGTATCAAAGAAGTACTTCACTCGACTAGTGTGGCCTTGGAACGCTTGTGGCAACGACTATCTGCAGTTGAAGCGGCGCACAGTCGGGCGAGTGATGAGATTATGTAGTAGTAGGATGAGGAGGTCACGCGTTGTTGTTGTCATATATGATCGATTGTAAGGTATTACCAGGAGAGGACTAGAGACCATGTTGTGAAAGTGGAGACGAAGCTTATAGATCTGGCAGAGGAGTTTGATGAAGCTAAGAGGAGGCTTAAGGTGTCTCAAAGGGAAGCGAAAGCTTTGGCTAAGGAAAACGATAGGTGAGGATCACATCACGATAGGTGGGGATCTGTGCTGGATTAGGCTCACTAAGATGGTAGCTCAAATGCATGCAGCGATAGTAGAGTCTCGAGCTATGCTAGAATCTTCTGAACGACGTGCTACAGCGGCTGAGGGTTTAGTGGCAAAGCTTGCTGTAGACAAGTCCGGTGGTGAGAGGCAAGCCTCAGATGGCGTGTTGAGATCTGTAGATGAGCAAAAGTCTAATATACCCTCACGGTTTGACCAGACATCGGGGGACTCACAGATGGGAGTGAACAACGAGATTGATAGCGGGCATCCTAGCGGTACGACCGATCTCGAGGAGCCAAGTGGAGGCAGCACGATAGCCAAACTCATATGTGAATTACGAGAACTCGAGAGTGAAGCACGTTCACTATTGGCCAGTCAAGAATTGGATGTCTCAGAGCTCGCCGCTCAGCAACAGCAACAGCAGCAGCACAAGGTTAATTAATATCCCAGTTTTGTTCATGCCTTGTTTCGCGATACCACTACCGTTGTGTTCAGTCTGTCAGATAGGCAATTCAACCGTAGTTTATCATGAGTTCGTCGACTATTACCGATAAGGAGCCCTCTATTAGTAAGGAATCACAGCTTGTATCAGAAGCTTCGGCCTCCTTATCACCGATGCCTGAACAAATTAGAGAGTTGGAGTCTCTGAGACTAGAGGTAGGGGGGATGTCGCATATCCTACAAAAGCACTGCTAATAGGGATTGGCCTCGCTGCGGGAGTGGGAAACTAATAGGCAGGCTTCGGCGGCATCGTGGGCTGAAAGGGTTGCCGAGCTCTGTAATACTAGATCTGCCTAGGTTGTCCTTGCCATGCTGGTGTAGGTGTACAACTGAGGAAGGTCATGGATCATGGCTTGAAAGAAACACAGGACGCTTGTGTTTTCCTCGTTGCGCGGATCCAAGCTGATCTTGCATATGCCCAGGCTTTAGAGGTGATCAACGTCAATACACATCTCCACTGGATCTTCGCATTCACTTAGGCATTGCCGGAAGACCCAAATAACTGGAATGAGTACTCTAGACGGAGCGGCAAACTATTGCACGACTTCAATGAGGCTACACAGACCACTCTCATTGATAAGGGCCTCAAAGAAGTAGAGGTCGATTATAAAGGGAGGATGGTAGTACACTGGCAGTTGGGAAGGGGATCATGGCGATATGATGGCTTCTAATGCAAAAACCATCATATCCGTTGTGCTCATGAGGAAACACTTTGGAATTAGGTGTAGCTCTGATTTCAGGAAGAGATCCTGAAGGACCTCGATGGTGCTATTACAGAATGCGCGTCATCAGAGGAAGTTGCCGCGAGAGCATGGAAAGAACATGAGAGAATGTTCATGTCTCGATTCACCCATGCTGTTGGAACAGCCGACCGATGGTCTACTGAATTGACCTATCGGAAGGCTGTTGCTCAAGCAGCACAGAAGCGGGATATGGTAGAGGCTCGTCTAGTGTCAGCAGTAGCTGCAGCAGACAGAGCTGAGTCTTGGCGGGAACAGGTACTACTCGATCAACTACTCGGTGTATAAGACGGTAAGCCTGTCTTTTCAGAATACCACATCTGTACTACGCCATTGGCTTACGAAACAGTATCAACTCTGGCTACACGTCAGCTCTGCTGCACAGGATCAACAACGGGTCCTCACTGAAGAACTTACTGAAGCCGCACTATCCGCCACAGGTAAGAAGATACCTTCCATCCTGTCGGGGTCGCATGATCTGTCTCGGCTCAGGCCAGATCGATGCCGTAGCGGCACTGCGGATATCATCTGTCAGGAAGAACTCTAACTCGGCATCCCCGCGTAGAGATGATCCTAGTTTGAATAAATCCATCATCGCCACCAGCCCAGAGATGGTTTGCTTGATGAGGATGCTTGGGCCATCCCCACCGCTCAGGAGCCCCGGCCGAGAGTCTAACGACAAAGGTACTCGTCAGAGCTCGTTCCTTCGCCGACTAGCTGGTGCCAATTCAGCAGCAGCTAGTGGACTGCGTAAAGCTGGGTCTGCTAGTCGAGATGGAGTTGAAGATAATGATCATGTCGAATCATTGTTGGCTCGACGACCATTCTTCCACGATTTACGAGAGGAATCCCGAAAGGCGGGAAACAACGATGCGTCCCCTCTCACGGGCCTCGTTATTCACTCGGCCACAGTCCCGGCTCTACCGAGTAACTTTGAATCGACAGGTCTCGATGTGATTCTATGGTGATGGGTTTGTGAAGGTACAAAGAAAGGTGCAGGATGGTTCGGTAGTGGGCCCAAGTGGACAACACAGAGAGTTACTGTTACAGCTGATGCGTACATCTATCTGCAAGATGAGCTTGACCATGATCATGATGATGAGGGGAAGTGGGATTAACTCCACTATATCTGTCCAATACCTACGTGCTCATCTTAGATCAATATCGGCTTTGTTGACGCAGTCGACAGTAACGCTTGCTCCAGAAGGGGATGCCGAGATCCTCTCAATTAAGCCTCAGAAGCAGTCAGGGATGTTTGCCTCGGCACCTAGATCGCTACAGCTGAGGTAACAGTATGAACAGTTTAAGGGCATCCGTATCACATCGTTATTCAGGTTTCCACAAAATGGCCAGCATCTGGGCGAAAGATGGTTGGAGCTGCTCCACCGTGTTCAGTGTCAAGCGAGGAATCGAGACGAGCTCCTCGCTGCTACTGTCAGTGGGAAACCCTCTGAACTACGTCGAGAGGCACGTGGACAAAGGAGTAGCGGAGATGGAAGTATGAACGCATCAAAGCAGCCGCAGCAGCAATAAGGGCATTGATTAAGCACCGACAATTTGAACAGCAGCAGCAGGAATTTGGAAGCCGGAGTTTTACTAGTTTTACTAGTTCTAGTTCTTGGATGTGCCTACTCTAAATAGAATGTATTTCCTTGTATAAGTAATACATTGTTGTGTACGTACTCCTGGTAGAGATGCTTCTTCTTGTTGTTGTATGCTATGCTATACCATTCTAGCCTGGAATTTCCAGATATAGCTATCCTTTCATACCATTTACTATGTAATCCTTAGTCGCGTCTTTCACTGTCAATTGAGCGGGTAGACCTGAGTAAAGGGTTATTCACTTAATCATAGACCGAAATGTCTGAAGCTACACTGTAGCTGCTACAGATAGAAATATGTGCCACCCTCTCCGCATGAACATTCATGAACAACTATTCATCCTAATATCAACTCAATGATGATAGCTCCATGCAATCTGCCTCTAAGTGGTATGTCATAATGAAGTCAATGCCATAGACAGCTCTGGAAGATAAGAGGAATAGACACGTAAACGTTGGCAATCATGTGGTGGGTCCGGCCACAAGTTCGGAGAGCAGGTTTATGTACTGAGGCATACGGATACGAACTTATATGAAGCTGTTAAGTTCGCTCCTTTCGTATGCGTTTCGTGTTTAACCGATATGATGTTGTATTTGCATCAGCGTGAAATGGATTGATGCTGCATTAGTGTAGTTAATTATCCCATCATGGGCTTGATCATCGCGAGGCAAGAGGCTGAACGCCTTGACATCGAGACCTCGCATAACAAGGCGA
>NW_003206024.1:0-8701 GCF_000006405.1 Perkinsus marinus ATCC 50983 | reverse complement strand
AACCCGATAGTCAAGGTTGTACTGGACTATACCGAGCAGCGAGACGGTCATGATAGAGTAGTTAGAACCCTCATCACCGACATCATGCCTCTGTAGGATTCGAACTGACACGATTCTTCTCTAGTGGATGTTTCCCTTTTATTTCTGTACTACTCGCTAGAGTCCTTGTGAGGTCAACACTAGGTCATAAGTTCGATATGTCGCGTACAAGCAATCCACTCTACATACTTGGCATTGTCAGATGGATCTGGCGAATGAATTCGGGTGGACTCCTCTCTTAGCGGCAGTATTCCATGGTCATGTTCGAGTCATCGAATTGTTGTTGAAGGCAGGTGCCAGCATTAACTGTAATGTGCTCTTTCTTCCTACTCCCTTCACTATCGAAATTAGGTGAGGACCTCTACGGGTGTGGAGTTCTACATTTTGCTGCATCCAGTCCCAAACTATATATAACAGATTTCGTCAGCCGAAAGGATCGAGTGAAGCGTAGGAAGGTGAGGCGGCGCTCATGAGCTCGTTGCAATGTAGTTAGTCGATCGAGGTACGCCAGCGTGAGTATGCGAGACACCTTATGCTCGTTTCTATGAAGAGAGGTTCACAAAAGGTAGGCTCGCTTTTGTCCAGAGATAACGCGACATCAGCCGCGTTAGCTCTGTCTAGGTCATGGATGCAGACCCCGATCCGAGAGCTCAGATGTCTGAGAAGTGGCGAGGACGATGGACCAAAGCAGTCATGTGCAAGGTGCATCCTCCCGCATCTCGTCAGCACGACCAGCATACAAGCACTCTGACGTATGTAGATCAAGGAGATACGGGAGAGGATTATGCTCGGTGGGGAGAATGGCGTGGGAATTAGAGGAGAAGAGGAGGATGATAGCGGCGGGGATCGGGGCCAAACCAAGCAGCAGCAGCAACTTCGTGAACTGGCGGTATGGCCGATTCGATGCCTTGGAGTTGGCACTACTCTCGCCTTAGGAAAGGGAGAAACAGAGGGTACACTTCCAGGAGGCTGCTGCATCATCACGCCGCTCATATCCTCAATCGAATCCTGAACCGGACACAGACGAGGTGATGGGACCTGTTCCTTGCCTCCTACCGGCCTTACTGTCCTTTTAGTCACAGCAGCCCAACGAGCTGCTTGCCGACATGGCAGACCTGTCAACAGAGCAGCAAGCTCGAGAGCTTTGGGTATATTACCCAAATAGGATAGAACTAATCGTGGTGGACAGACTTATCGCATTAGGGAGATTCGGCCGTGGCCGGTAGCTTATTGACCAAAACATGAGATATCAAAGGGTAGCCGCCGCTGCTCATCAGGTGTAAGATATCAAAGAAGGATTTCATCGATAAGGTCGACAAAAAAGGCAGAACGGCACTGTCTTACGCAGCTACCTATGGACATGAGTAAGACTATGTGATTGTAAGAGAGGATAAGCATGCACTCAGTAATAGGCATATCGCATCGAGATTACTTTATGAGGGTGCACAAATAGACTTGATGGACCGACAGGGGAGGACTCCCCTCATGCATGCTATCTTGAAGGAGCATCTTGAAGTGAGTAGGGTCTATGTCGAGGATGTGCGTGGATGGATACAAGTAATAACTGTATACCTGTAGCTCTAGGTTGTAGAGCTCCTGTTGAACGGTAAAGCCGATGTCAATACAAGCGATATCACGTTCAAGTCCCCCTTGCATTTAGCGCTCGAGACTAGGAATTCTACAGTGGTAACATCGGACATCTGCCTTGCGGTATCGCTATAACGGCTGATTGCAGGCTGAGATCCTTCTATCGTTTGGAGCAGATGTTAATGCATTCGATGCCTCTGGTAAAACTCCGCTCATGATTGCCATGGATCAGAAAGCGAGCGCACTATTCAACCAGGTGGGGAGCCTATTGAATGATGATGATCCCCTTCCTCCTCGTCGTTATCATAGCTATCACAGGAGACAGGTTTTGCTTTATAACCCGAGTCTGGATGCACTAGACGAGAGAGGATGGAACGTTCTCATATATGCAGTGAGGAGTAACTTGCTAGAAGCACTTCTACCAGTCTTGAAGCGGCTCTCCGAGGATGGTCTAAGATCAGTCACTCGGTAGATCGAGCGGATAAGTGTCACACCGCAATGATGATGTTGATGTTTCTTTGAGGCAGGTGGCAGGACCCTAGAGGATATGTTGCTCTCCATCATGCTGTCGAGATGGGCAAGTTGGGGGAAGTTGAAAAGTTACGTAGCATGGACCCTGACACAGTGGGATAGTCTCATCAACATTGTTCGTGCTATTTGCTATGCTGCAGTAGGTATTACTCACAGACTGCTTAGGCAACACTCCACTCCATGTGGCTGCTATCTGTGGGAATATGGAAATCTTAAATTGTCTTGCAAAACATGTTGATGACCTGGACATACAGAATGGCATGGGTGAGCTTCCCTTGCCTGTGAATTTGGAGTAACTCCCCTGTGAGCCAGGTGAGAGTCCGCTTCAATGTGCCGCTCATGATGGGCATATAGCATGTGTCCTGGCTCTACTCTCACCTCAACGTCATCTACTACCAGCCAATGCTGACCATGTCGACTCTCGAGGTAAGTAACCTGAAAGGGAACTGCCCTTATACATAGAGGAGGAGAAGCTCTCTTAGGCAAGACACTCCTCATGCACGCCTGCAACAGTGGTAGTACAGCCTTGGTACGTATGATACTCCTAAACGCATCTGCGAACAATAGGAACGTGGCCTTCGGGCAGGCCAAGGTATCCATCCGTTTCACTATTCAAGTACCCCATGATAGGTGAACGCACACGACAGTACAGGTGTTACCGCCCTCATGATTGCATGTATGGAAGGCTTTTGGCCCCTCATACCACCATTGGCTTTGGCAGGCGCCAATATATTAGCTACTGTAATACATACTCGACTACAGGCTTGTATTGAGGTGTAGTTGAGCCTTAGGACAGTGATGGGTGGGCGCCCCTACATTACGCCTGTGATGCTGGTGAAGTATTGTGCGTGGCATCTATCTTAGATTTGGGAGAGGCACTCACTGGCCGCGGGGACCATGACCCCTCCCTAAATGCTCGTAAGGGTGCATATCGATCGATTGCCCTTATCTATTCCATTCTTCCCTTTATTTGTTACTAGATGCAGTAGTGAACCAGCGAGATAAGCAGGGATGGACGCCTTTAATGCATGCAGCTTGTAAAGGATATATCGACTGTGTCCAAGTAGCCCAACAGCAGCATCGAGGTTTTCAATAACAATAGTCTCTTTAGATGCTCCTTGATCGGCGAGCTGATATCGACGTCGAGGCCTATAGTGGACATAATGCTCTGGCCATCGCTAAATCGTCTAATCATGATATCGTTATTGAGGCCATCGTAGATGCCATTCGCTGCAGGTCCAATTCATGGCACATGAGTATGTCGCTGTGACATGTCCGAATCGTCAGGTCTGGAGAATTGGTAACGGGGGGTGGTCTTAGCAAGAGTCTTAAATCACCTGGCCGCTTCCGCGAAGAGGGCGACGCAGATAGCGTGGTTCATACGGGTAGGCATGGATGGATGATGAAGCAACTGAGCAGATACCTAATGCATATGGTCACTTCATGGTGACTATCCTCAAGGCGTGTGACCTGTTTGTCGAAGGGATGCCTAGTGACCGTCTCAACGTGTATGATGATCATGGAGAAGTCCTCTTGTGAAGCGTTCTACTACAACAGATATGCATGCATACTATTCTGTCCTTGTCGTGCTGATGGAATAAGCATAGCCATCACAAGTTGCTGCCTCGAAACCGATGGAGCAGCCAACTCCCAGCAGCCCCACCACAGCTCGAGCGGTATCGCATCATGGCATGAATCATTCAGGTGGTGTGATGTTCATTCATATACCCGACACTTACGTTATAGATTCGATACGCGCTCTATCGACCAGGATGGTTGGCTCGTAGTGGAGCTTTACGCAGTCGATGGCCCTATTGATCAGGCCGACCTCATAGCTGATCATGCTGCTCTCCAGGAGCTATGCACCGAGTGGGTTGGAAGGCGCTTTTCATGGGTGAGGACTTGTATTGTGTGTAGCGTCGAGGTCCATCATGAACTCCCTCTAAATGAGCAGTACACGAAGGTTGCGCCAGAGAAGAGAGTGGAAGTCTTGACAGCAGAAGTAATTCGCTTCACAGTATACGCTAGATAATTTCCTCGCAGCCGACTCGGACTAAGCGTAAATCTAATATGGAGGAGCACTCAAATGGTATGCACACAGATGGAAATATGGAGGATACCATGGTATCGGCACTGACTCACCATATACGCTACTGGCCAACTTGTATTGGATCTCAGGGGGTCAGTGTGATGAACAGACGGAGACTGGCAATGTTGAACGCAAGGCTTCAACTTGCACTAGGGAAATTGGCCGAAATTCCAGAAACTCCCCTACCAACTTCAGGGAGGCATATCCCGTTGGTAAGTGGTGGACACCGTGTTTGATGATACAAGTTGCATCAGGGCTTCGTGTTCTTATCCTATGCCCATCTAAGAGAAGCGACCTTATCAGCCGAACCCGTAAGGATAGATAGACCATTGAGGGCAAATGTCCGCGGACGAGTGGCTTTCGACATCGATTTCCGGTGGGAACGGATGGTGTATCACTGATGTACAACTCAGCAGACCTCGACTATGGATACCCACGACAGGTCGTCAGCGTGAGTTGGATGACCCTTACTTCGTCCGTCAGGGCGAGGTCTCCCTGAGTGCGGCATCCCTTGACGTACGTACCACATTCGAAACAATCTTACACAATCCCCACACATGATTCTCCCAGGGCCGACTGCCGACTCCTCGAGCTGAACATGTGGCGTCAAGTGATCACTTCGGAACGTTGGACGATCCCTGCGTACGTGGAGGAGCAGCGGCAGCAGCTTCATAAGATAGATGCATATGTGTACACCATGTAGGTTCCTACAATTCCATGGGGGACTCTTCGCCCATCATCTTCCCCTGCTAGAGCTTCCAAGCTTCTGAACGATTCCACAGCCTTGAGGGTGGACGCACATTCACCTTCTGGTCCTACACAGAGTAAGGCCAAGCAGCATGTTACCTTCAGCGACGTGAAATCGGTATCGAGGGACACTGGTAGGTTGAGCGGGTTCTCGAGATCCACTGTGAAATGTTGTTGTGGACTCATAAACGTCTCCTAGATACCAGAAGTAGTATAAAACAGCGAGTCATGAATGTACGGAAGTCTCTGAGCAAATATGTATCGCGAAGTGGTCATCGCGAAGTCACGAGCACGGGAGCAGGGTACTATGAACAGTCTTGCAGAGATCTCTCCCTGCTGTATCGTGCATAGATGTACAAGGGATGGTCTGGGAGAGCTAGAAAGAGCCCAAAGAGCCAAACGCGCCACTATATCCGCAATCAGAGACGCGCTCCACTCGGAAACTGTTGGTTAACGAGTATGCTCCTTCAATGTGGTACTTCCCGGTATGATCGCGAGGAATTCATTGCAGATTGGTGCATGAAATAATGCAACATGTGCCAGCGTTGTTGACTAAAGTGATGTGCAATAAATCTCGGATACTGTCTTGCGTTACATGCGACTAGCCTTTCAAGGGTGTTACCATCTTGCATGTATTGTGATGACTCCAGCATCTCTTGGCATTGTCAACTGGAACCTCTGATATTGCCTTAGTTGATGTATATTTTGATGACCTTAAGCTGAATACAGATTCTCTCAGCTACTGGAGGTGAGAGAGACATGACACTTGCAGTGATATACAGGAGCATCCGAGGAATGCTTTTCCTGACTCTGAGAGCTTGTCTCAGGAAGGCTGAGCCCACCAGGTCCAATACATCTATGGTACATCTATTTCCGGTGAGACCATCTAAGACTTCATAAGGCTTATGAGTTCTGGAGTGGTGCTCATGACATGAGCACATAGTATAGAGGGGAGAGTTGCTTTCCTATAGAACACTACGAAAACTCTGGCCTATGAACTCAGTTTCTCACCAATGATGAGGCATAACTCGATTTGGTTGCAGTTTGGATGATGCAGATTACCACTGTTTTCGGAAGATCTCACAATCATTTGGTGAAAAGAAAAAAACATCCCATATTGGATCATCCCATTGGGATGTAGTCTAGATGATGTAAAGAAATTTGCCCCAAGGTGAACGACTCCTAACATTTGAAGCTTGTTAGGTGTGTGAGACATCGTTTTTTACTGCTCCGAACACGGATCTTTAACTCTTTCAACTGCTAAACTCTAGACACATGAAGTATGTTGGAAACTCTTCAACCGTGTGTGTCAATCTTACAGATGACTGCTTCCACCCGATTGCTCTGACAGGCGCATCTTCTTGAACATTTTGGCTGCCTCCAACAATTTAATCTTGGGTTTCTTCGCAGCATCCCCAGCCTTCTCATCATCCGGGAACTCCCATACAGTAACCATTACCTAAGAACATGAGATGCACTACGAACCCACTCCGCCTCATGAACGTACTGTATCTTCTGCACCGGGCTCTCCACCACCGTGACTCTGGTCAACACGCCCCTTGTGTTTCACAGCCTTGGGTTGTCGACTCTCGATGTTTGCAATATCGCTATCAGGAAACGCCCATGAACGATCGAATATCGTATTGATACGGGCTCACTCATATTTAGCTTCCTTCGCTAGCTTGAGCATATACTCGAGCAGCAACCTGCGGGACTCAGAATCCTCTTCCTTCTTGGCCTCGGCGATACCCCGTTCGAGGACCTTTGAGAATGTAACGTAGCCTATCAGACGTAGTAGACAGACAACTCACTTCCTTCGCCTTCTCGAAGGACTGGTCTCCGTGCTTTAGTTCGAAATCAGCATACGAACGCCAAACCTTGACGTGGGTGGTGCGATCCAATAATCGTTCGAATAAATCGCTGAAAAGAGCGTTGATGCTCTCCACACTCATTAAGCCAACAAGCAACATACCGTGCATTCTCCATCTCTCCTTGCTCTATTTCTATGTCGATACATTTCTTCCAAATAAGCTCCGGCTCGTTCATAATCTCGTCGCTCTCGTCAGATGCCGACTCATCAGCGAGCTACATCATGAAGGTTGGGCGTTAAGTGAAGCACGCCAAGTACCCTTATGGCCATCTCTCCAAGTTTGCGAGCTCTATTGACCTCAGAGAGCTTCATCTCCATATCCATCCAGCATACCCAAGAAGCAGCTTCCAGCGAATGCGCCGATACGTAACTGTCCGATAGAAGAGCTGTCTCTTCGAAAGTAAGCATTAAGCCGATCGTTAGTGTTCGGTAGCGTGGTAATGTTTTACCTCGCACAGATCCTGCGGGCTCGATCCACTTGCCCGAGGTTGAACTCAAATTGAATGTAGGAACGGAACACAGAAGCCTTCTTGGATTCGCCGATTGCACGACCATACCTGCAGACGGGGCACTTGCCGTGATTCCACAATAGTCGCCAAGCACACCGGAGGGATCTTACACAAGCCTAGCCCGTCCAACATCCATCTGGCGGATCTCGAACTCCGCGTAAGCATTGTAAAGTTTGCTGAAGTATATCTTCCGCGAGCGAAAGAGCCCGAGGGCTGTGTGATATCTACGAGGATTACAATCCCTTAGTAGTCAATAACACATAACAGTAGCTTTGCCGTGTGTCGCTTACACTTCTCGAACCCTATCAGGTGTCGATTCCCCGGATTGGATGAGGGACTCCTCGTAATTAGCATAGAAGAGCCATATATACCTACCAAAAATGAGAGTTCAATGGCAATGAAACACTCTGCAGTCTATACACATATCGCCTGTAAAGATCTTTCCGTCCCTTGGGTGCCGCTTGTTCGGGTGGTAGAGCTGCAGCGATGGCTCTCTCGTATACTTCTCGGCATTGGGCTGCGGAGTCTCCAATATTTTCTTCGAGAAGGATCTGTGGTGAGGCATCTGTAGAAGGAGAGGATGATGATAACGTACATAGTTGATCCAGATATCCACATCAACTCCATCAGAGTCAGAGAGTTGCTTCTCATATTTCAGTCTACACTTCTCCAGAAGGAGCCTTTCGATATCCGTTCGCGTACCTTTCTGTTTCATGTACCTGAGTACATAAGCTATGGCAGCTATGGTAGAGTGGCATGCTACTTGGCGTATCTATCGCGTAGATAAGCAGTCCTTTCAGGAGGTAAAGTGTCTATACCAAGCTTATAGACCTTCGCCGCCGCTGAGGGATCATCCCTCGCAGCTCGTTGCTCGAACTCTGCCCACTTCACGTATCTGCAGTTCGAGTTCTCACCACGTCGTCACTTCATGTCGGTGAGACGTCATTACAGATCTTCAGTGATCCCCTCCGGTCCCAAATCATCTTTCAAAGTGTCATGACATGTCTGGTAGCCAGCTCGTGCCCGAACCTGACAATCTCACAGTCAGTGCTGACAGCACCAGCAGCAACGGTGATCGTCAGCAATTACATTATTCCCATGTCTTTCCTCGAACTTGGCCAACCGTGTAAAAGACATCACTGTCTGGATTTGAGATACGTATCTATTGTATAAATACTCGAGGCTTTAGATCTTCTGGTGATGACGATGACCTTTCATATATGGCTCTGGCCCGTTCAACCTCATGGCATCTAAGCTCGAACTTGATATATTGTAGCCATGCATTATCGCTAGGTTGCCATTGCATCCATCTCTCATACACCTGTACCC
>NW_003214284.1:0-2159 GCF_000006405.1 Perkinsus marinus ATCC 50983 | reverse complement strand
ATGTAAACTTATTTTCTTCGAATTCTCAACATCATGCAAGATAACCTAAAAAAGCGAGACCTGCTTAGTACGCTCGACAAAGCACCTGTTATTATCGCATCAATACTGTACTAATATTACTACTATTACTAATTATTAATCACTATTGCGCTACGCACAATACTGTTTACTCGCTACGTGCAGTGCGCAAGTATCGTGATCGAAAAGGCAGAAAGATGGTCACACAAAAAACACTCCGTGAAGAGTTCATTCTGGTCCACTCACATCGCATGGTTGTAGAGCATCCCTTCCAAACCTCTTCTTCAACATAACTAAATTCCTCGCATCCCGTGTAGACTCAATCTGTGGTTGGGATATGTAAGACATACCCAATAGGCGCTGACACATCAACTCGCGGTACCTACCATGATGCTAGCGTTCATTGACGGATTAGGTGAGAAAAGTATGCAGTTAGAAACTCAGTCGAAAGCCGCGTGTAGGCAGAGGAATGAGCCAACACAGAGCTCACTCTCGGATGAAGATATCTTCAGAACCGTAGACGCCAACCACGAGCAAAGGCAGCATTTGAGCTTCTGTCGACCCTCTCTCGGAGCACTGTGAGATCGGAGGAAACCTGAGGACGAAGTTGAGGGGGCGAACGATTCGAACAAAGTACACTGCGTCGGTACGAACGCTAGATAGACACTAAGATGCCGAGCCGGATTAAGTCACCTCTCATCCCATACACGAATGAATCCTGTGCCTTCTAGAACAGCAGCCGATTGCACCGGCGAAGCCAACAACCGCATCGATCTGTCGTGCGTCCCGGTGATGACCGGCGTCTCAAAGTTGTATAAGCCGAGCCACTCGCCCGAGGTACTATATCGTTTGAGCCGTGCCGCAGGGGCTTTAGCATAATCATCGTCATCTGAGAACACCACTAGTCGCATGCCTAATACGCGAGCGCAATGATCGCGTAGAAGATGTACACTATGGATCGACCGCCGAAGAATGCACCTTTTAGTGTTTCCTCATCCCAGCCGTTCTCGGATCCCTCTAGCATGGCCGCCACCACACATTTAACGGTGTCGCTACGGCCTTGAAGGAAAGACACCACGGGCTCACAGATCCAGTCAAAGACCTGGGAAATGGAATACCACACCAATTCACAGTTGTATCGGCAGAACCAGTCATGCGAACGGTCAAAGTGAATTGTCTTCGGGGCGACTCAGGCTTCAATAAGATATGTTATCGTGATCCTCACCTTGCGTGCAGTCTCCCGTCGATCGCTATTCAAGAGGACACCAACAGCATTGAATGTCCGAAGATAAACCTTCAAAACATCAGAAGTGTGTGCGCTCGGTATAAGTAGACGCCGGTGGAATTCCAACTGTATGGCAGCTGCGAGCTGGACCATGAGCGACCGACTGCCGAGTAGTCGATGATAGTAACAACAGCTCGAGCGCCTACGTCTCTTTGATTCTGAATCCCTTAGTCTTGCAGGCCTCGACGTACTTGATGCACCATGAGAGGTCTATCAGGGCTTGTGTGCTATACGGGTAATCCTGAGTGCGATGATGACGACCACATCCCCGCTCAGTGGTAACCAACACTCACACGAATCATAGCGAAAACTCCCTGATCTCTCCTATCGATGACTGTGTTTCTGCCATGGCATGCTCTCGGGACTCGACACCGCGTGCGGACCATCGTCCAACACACCATCGCCTTCCAAAAGCCGCAGCCATCAGAGAACGAGGCGACATCAGCCGGCTCGATCAGCTCCGGAATGATGGTGGAGAAGTAACTATTATAAGATCTCAAACGTCGGAAGAAGTCTGAGTACGCGCTCACCGCAACAAAGGGCTCAGAATGGAGATGTTCAAGTCTTGCCGACAACCAAGGGCCACCAACGGCGTGATAAGATCATCCATGAGAATGCGACGCCATGCGACGGACCATTGCTCGTTCAAGCCACAGGAACTGATCACGCTCCGTACCTGAGCAGAGGAATTGTCCGATTGAGACGAGTTGATGATATTATTCGGTGAGTGAATAATAATACCATCTAGCATCTGAACTGACCTTACTGGACGCTTACCTTGGGAGCATGCGCCAGGCCGCTCGCGTCCCGTCCTTTCTCGTTCAAACCGTCCCTGAGTGTTTCCTTCCACGGCAGC
>NW_003215023.1:0-1075 GCF_000006405.1 Perkinsus marinus ATCC 50983 | reverse complement strand
TATATCAAGGAGACTCCGCAATGTGACCAACTAGAGGCCTTCGATCTAGTTTATATGTTGAATGCCCTTGATGTTGATATTGGAAACCATCTATCTAGCAAATGGCGTGGGCCATACACCGTCGTTTCTATGGCAGGATCTAGTATGGCTAAGCTGGTATATGGCGTTGTCTTACCCGCAGACTACGGTGGCTCACTCCGACTATCGGCGGACGGCAAATCTATAGAGAACTGGCCTCTACCTGACAAATTAGTTCAAGCGGCGACCCGTAATCTGGTACCGGCTACGTCTCTCAAGACATTGATCTATGATCATTATCGACGTGGTATCCGTGTGTACCAAGATCTACAAGGAGATTTCTCTACGATGAGAGCATCTAATGATGGGTCCGACCAATCTAAGATACTGCTAGAACGAACCCGACAACTATGTTCCCAGAATGCTACAGGTGAACCTACCCCAGCGGTATCTAACCCATGTACATCTGGAGATGCGGCTCAAGATGGCCAGCCATCCGACAACCCCGAGTCTATGAACTCTACGATAACAACGAGGTTCGGTTCTAAATTGATGATCTACCCTCAAGATGGTCGGTTGGTTGCTTCTACTTCTAGGGTCTATGCGGGACTTGCTGTGGTATCGAATGACATTGCACCTCCGAACCCTACAGTGCATTGTAGGCAGGAAACCAAATTGGTCCACATCCAACCTATTACCCTGGGTCTACTCGGTGAGCTCTCCGTATCCCCTAATATCGATAGTGTCATTGTTCGACAAGAAGAGCTCATTTTTATCGCGCCATCAACTAGGGCTCTTACACGATCCTTATCGGTAAGAACGAGGAATCTACTTGAACGGTTATGCAAGCTATGATATTTGCCCTACGTATGCATCATTGTGCCATGGGAAGGCGTCAATTCTATCGCTCGCGAAGGCAATCGATTCTGTCCGATTGTTCATTCTATGGCGAAATAAGAAGCTATTAGTGGTCGATGATGACGACAATGAGTTATTATCTATTTTTCGCTCAGCTATCGCGATAAAGATAGTAATCGTGACGAGGATATCGTCTATT
>NW_003209669.1:0-950 GCF_000006405.1 Perkinsus marinus ATCC 50983 | reverse complement strand
GACTCCTACCAGCTTCTCAAGTTTGAAGGTAGCCTTCGTTTCTTTCTTAGCCTTCCTCGCCTCGCGTTGCAATTGCTTAACAGCAGCTTTACGAGCCCGCTTCTCCTCAGGAGTCTCATCACGTGGACGATATGTGGACACCTAAACCAACGAAAGCAACAATTCGAAAAAATCACAAAACTCGCTCTAGAGCTCAACGAATAGAGAAAACGAGGTAGATCGGCAAAATGGCATACGGTGCAGACTGGAAGCTGTCTACCGCCACGTCAAGGAGAGACCAATTGGTACACAGCTGAACCGTGCTCACATGTTACCTCAACGAGCTCTTCCTCATCATCTTCAGAGAGCTCCTCCTCCTCCTCTTCATCCTCCTCTTCATCCTCCTCTACAGTAGCCAACGCCGGCGCCGGGATCATCGCCGGTTTACGGATGCGGGTCGGTCGATTCTGAAAGTTGTTTCACGAAATGTTCACAGACCAACTCCTCTCGGTAAACTCTACTCTCAATCTAGTAGCATGCCAAGGTGAATTCTGCGCCTCCCGCCTTTATTACGATCTTCCCAGGGTGGTTGGTGTTGTTCGTGAGAGTACTGAGGACAGACTCACAGTCCCATTCGTCGCTCTTCCGTCGCTCCTTCACGGGCACCAATACGGACTTCTCTTCTTCCTCCGGTCGGCTTATTATTTCCCGAGTAACCTGCCGATCTGCTACCCTTCCCGTACTGCCTCGTCCCTCACCTCAAGAGCTCCCTTTCTATCGTCCTTAGTAGAGGCCGCCGGCTTCTCGTCATACTGCTTATAGAGAATACCATCTTCCTTAGACTTTATGTAACTACATCGAAATGATAATTCCATCATCGTCTCCATCTCCATAGTACTCATCAATGATATCCTGGCAAGCGTTGATATCTAGATTTTGCTTGTCCCGTTTGAGAAAAGCTCCGACGCTGG
>NW_003203320.1:0-1198 GCF_000006405.1 Perkinsus marinus ATCC 50983 | reverse complement strand
TCCTGCCACGACCACGGTCATTAAACGAATCTGTCTCGAAAAATGAGTTCCAACACTATAACAGATTAGTTGTGTCAGGAGATAACACGAAAACGTCTGTTCGTTAGCTTTTCATTGGATAGCCGATGCTCAGGTGAAGAACAGACCTCGTCCCGGTAACGTTTTACAGTACGCCTTGTATTTCAACCCTTCTTCGAGTTGGCATTTCTCAAAACTCGTTCCACAAAGCTCCTGCGGTTTCAAGAAAAAGTTACCGAGTTTGTCGGTGACCAGAAGCGAGCGATTGTTGTCGAAATACTCAGGGAAACAGGCTACGTGTTGCGCAACATGGTGCTCAACCCGGAAACAGTGCCTCAGCCGAAGGTGTAGCCCAGCTACTGCATGTCTTGGCCCCTGGCTCACATTGTACTTTCGTAAAGTCTTGCCCAGCGTATTTCCCATCTGAGTAAGGGGTAGTTGAATCATATGTTGAAGTGAATACAGTCGGACTCCGCTTATACTTGATGTAGTGAGTGCTCAGTGCGAATACCGTCCTCGCTTCGCAGCGCTGTGTATTCGCTCCCACTGTGCTTCTTCCTGCCACGACCACGGTCATTAAACGATTCTGTCTCGAAAAATGAGTTTCCAACACTACAACAGATTAGTTGTGTCAGAAGATAACACGAAAACGTCTGTTCGTTAGCTTTTCATTGAATAGCCGATGCTCAGGTGAAGAACAGACCTCGTCCCGGTAACGTTTTACAGCACGCCTTGTATTTCAACCCTTCTTCGAGTTGGCATTTCTCAAAGCTCGTTCCACAAAGCTCCTGCGGTTTCAAGAAAAAGTTACCGAGTTTGTCGGTGACCAGAAGCGAGCGATTGTTGTCGAAATACTCAGGTAAACAGGCTACGTGTTGCGCACATGGTGCTCAACCCGGAAACAGTGCCTCAGCCGAAGGTGTAGCCCAGCTACTGCATGTCTTGGCCCCTGGCTCACATTGTACTTTCGTAAAGTCTTGCCCAGCGTATTTCCCATCTGAGTAAAGAGTAGTTCAATCATATGTTGAAGTGAATACATTCGGACTCCGCTTATACTTGATGTAGTGAGTGCTCAGTGCAAATACCGTCCTCGCTTCGCAGCGCTGTGTATTCGCTCCCACTGTGCTTCTTCCTGCCACGACCACGGTCATTAAACGAATCTGTCTCGAAAAATGAGTTT
>NW_003214942.1:0-1457 GCF_000006405.1 Perkinsus marinus ATCC 50983 | reverse complement strand
GTGGAGAGCGTCACCGTGACGCTCCCCGCCGCACGGACTGATCGAGCACCGATAACACCCTCAACTATTGGCAGAAGAGTGCACTAACGGATCACTCAGAAAGGGAGACGGACGAAAAGAGAGATGAAGACTACTCTTCCCATGGGGTCGTTAGAGACCTTAGCGCGTGGGCTGGTTCTTCGGCCAGTCCGTGACGTAGCAGGATGACCTGTTAAACTGCACATGCGTGCGGGTCACCAGGTGACCTGTACGCGCGTCGAACATGATGGATGAACAAGATGTTGCGTTCCAGGTGAAAACTTTTCCGGCCATACATGAAGCTCCTCGTTTCCCTCTTGTCTGGACTACTCTCCCTAACGGTGATGGGAGACCTGGCGGCTCCGTTTCCGCTGGAGTCACATGCGTTGCTCTCGCCCGGCAAAGTGGAGTATCGTCAATACAAGGACGGAGATAACCTAGCCCTCGTGACAAGCGAACTCAACCCTATAGATTGTGAAATATATAACTGTTGGGTCGGAGTGTCGGTTGAAACTAAGGTGAGACTATTTTGAGTCCGATGGTTGAGTAATCACATGGATATACATACGTTGATCTCTGTACACGCAGCTATCCTGCTTGGCGTGCTCATCGTGCTCTATGGAGTGGTTCGCTGGTTGGAGTTAGAAATTCATCGAGGACAGCATTGTGGCTCCAGCAGCTCGCTGGCAGCAGCTAGCTGTCTTTCTCTCAGATGGTCGTCGGCGTGTTGGATATGGCTATCCCTAAGCCCTATGTGCCAAGTGATGTCAAAGGAGCGATCGAAGCGAGACGGTAAGCATTATCCACTGATTATGGTTCCTTCTCATGCGAGGCGGGGCTCTTACGTCCGGCTGAACTTACCTTATGTAGGCCGAGTGGGTGCAAGAACCCGGGTGGGGCCATCGGCGGGATCTACAAGGTAAGCTTGATAGAATCCTTCGACTTGAAGTTGTTGCCATTCGGACTTTCAGTTGGTGGTCGCTCAGAAATGGAAGAATGAAGGGGTCGAGGCTAAAGTTCTCTCGGAGGCCTTAAAGGACGTGAGTCTGCCACGACACGCTTCGTCGAACTGTTCGACTCGTATAGTGCGGTTATCTATTCGCATAGAGATGCATATCGAGACTTCCGTTTTGAAGATGGCTTCAATATATGTTCTCTTTCAGGTCCGTAGACTTCAGCCGAACTGGGATGTCATCTACATCTGGGTGCTCCGTGCGAACAATGATCGAATCGCCCTATATGAAAAATCGAGGTTTATTAAAATATTGGGTGAGTTTCCTTGTTCAACTCGAAACATGTCACGGTGTGTCTAAACTCCCGGCATCGCGCTGACTAGTCAAATATCTCTGTTCTCAGACAAACGTCAAGACTCCCTTGTAGCCTACGCCCGCTACAACACTTGAAAGCCTGCCTGGTTGTCCCAGACTTGTTATTCTCTT
>NW_003212525.1:0-1149 GCF_000006405.1 Perkinsus marinus ATCC 50983 | reverse complement strand
CCCAACACCAAGCGAACCAACAACGACACAGATCATATGGTATCAATATTATATGGTATGGCAGCAATCAAGCCGAGTTTTGTCTTACGATAAGCACGTGCGCATGCGTGCCAAGCTGGATGGACTCCATCCGATGGAGGCGCACGCGCCCCAAGCTGGATGGAGGTGCATGCGTGCATTGCCACACAGAGCAAGCCTTGTTATAGAGCGCGAGTCACCACCCTTCGTCCACATCATTATGTTAGCGCTCGAGGCTAAATAACTATCAAGGGAGCTTATAAGTATCCGAGGAAGCTTGTAAGCATTCGAGAAAGCTCGCCAGCCGACGATTCTTGCGGCGTGTGCGGCAGTGTTCAAGTCGCAGAAGGCGCTTACTGAGTGTTTTCCAAGGATATCATGTGTCCACCCTTCGAGGATGCTCGTTTCATGGCATCGAGCGTAACCGTTGATGATTCGCGAGGGGTTCTGTGCCCCACGGGAGTCTTTCCGACGCGGTCCAGCATCCCTCGGTGTAATGGATCACGCCTATTAGAGTTCGTTTATTGGACGGGTGCCACGCTTGCCTCGGATGTAGGCTAATGCACGAAGTTGTTGCAGGATCGCTGATGATTGCTCGGTGAGTCCGATGAGCTTTTCTGACAGTTATTCTCCGTAATAATGCACATGCGAAATGCCTCTCTCTTCTGCGTTGTGACGGCCCTTTTGATGGCCTCGTTGAGTGGTTGTTCGAATAATGGTGGTGGGGCAACCACAACAGCCCAGCCTGCGAGCAGTACCCCTGCCCCTGGTAGCACTACAACGGGTCCATCGACCGCCCCTGGCAGCACTACAACGGGTCCGACGACTGCTCCAGGGCCGACCACATCCACGACTACCGCCGCTCCTGGCAGCACTACAACGGGCGCGTTATCGACCACCACAGGGTCGGCCACGACAAGTACCACAACCCCGACTCCCCATGGGTATTCTTGCCCGTCAACCAACTGCTCATCGAATGGCGACTACTGCAAGAACGTTGCTAAAGGCAAAGGGGGCCTGCCACCTACATATTCACCAACCTTGCTATTGTGATATCACGGCCGGACCAGATCCTGGAAAGCGAGATTGTAGATCTCCTGACTGTGATAGGTTCGGGGACTACTGCCAGAA
>NW_003215610.1:1782-4241 GCF_000006405.1 Perkinsus marinus ATCC 50983 | reverse complement strand
CAGACCCGTCCAGTCCAACCATATCTAGTGCTGATGAGTGCTGCATCGATGGTTACTCCTCAGCAGCCGAAATGGGTATCAATAGTAAAGTGGCTGAGGGCGTGCAGGTTGAGGAGGCGTATGAGGCACAGTATGCCTCGGTGGAGGGTGATGACTTATGCGTATCCGAACCTAAGTATGTAGTCTGTCATGAATTCATTGGACAAGATGATAGGGAGGTAAGATGAGGGGCTTGTGTGGGGTCAGGCAGCGAGCCTGGTATCTAAGGTTGGAGAGCGTTGGATACGGATGAGGTCCGGATAGGTGTTCGTTCTTAGATGTCAGTGGTTCGTGGAGAGCTGGTGCGAATGAGGAGGGAGTCATCGAATGGATGGGCACTTGTATTTTGTGGCGCGCGGTCATGATCTCAGCACACCCTGTCTACTTAGGTCCGCCGATATCGGGGAGATATACCGTACACCTGGGGATGGGTACCTCGAGGCATTCTTGGGCCCATATCGGGGAAGGCTCGCTGACGATCGTTTGCCCCTTAATTCACATATGGTGGAGGAATAGGTTACTGGAGTACTGCGACTATGCGCATGCGTGCAGAAGTCGTACCAAAACTCCGCCAACTCCCGACTTAGACTTTCGTATATTGATTTCAGACCTAGATTAGATGTCGCAGTAGTGACTATAAGTACTTCCTAGTCTCTATCACTACGTACGAGCCCTTCCGGTCTCCGGGGGTATCATCGTTCGCATATGCGATGCCACTATTATCCTGCTGATCCGTCTTGTGTTGGGACTATGGTAGACATGGTAGCAGGTTTGGAGAGCATGGGATCACTTCTACTCGGATATTGTGTGTTGATAGAAAATACTCTCGGTTTAGCACACATCATCATGGTGGAGGTTTCGGCTAGGCGTAGTCACCATAGTGAGAAGGCTGAAAGAAATCCATATAGGGGAGGGTTGTGTTTGCACTGTGCTGTCCTATGTAGTACTATCTATCATATGAGTGTAGGGCGAGTGATAGTGGAGAGGTAGCCTTACATCGATCGGTAGAGGCAGGTGGGTATGGGGTAATGAAGTGGCTATCCATGGAGCGGTATCTTGAGTGTCTTTTAGTGTGTTCTATTGGCCTTTCTACTATATAACATGTCAGAAGCTGAGAAGGCGTACCTAGCATCCTAGGAGCTCATCTATGATGACTTCCTAGTCGTTTACCTCAGTATGTGTGCTGTATGACCTTCCTCAAACAGTGTTGCGTTGATGGTTGCTGTCGACATCGGCGTGTTGGTCTGTAATAGGAGTGTGTTAGTCTGAGGTCATGCCAAGCGCCGTTAGGCTCTCGACTCAGCAAGTGGCTGCAATGATAGCTAGTAGAACACCGAAGTGGACGCAGGTAAGGAGTGTTGGTTTATAGACTAGGTTATGCACAAGGAGCATGCGTTATACGAGATCTCGTTATGCAATCTTCAACAATATTCTCACCGGGGTTAGAATTCGAGGCAATACGTGTTTGGAGTGCCTTTTGAGAGTGCTTTGGAATGTTGTGCTGAAGGGGAGTAGAGTAGTTGATGAGTGATAATAGCGTCGCAGTAAAGTAAGTTTCGAAGGACGAGTAGTGGGAGGAGATCATAGGCGGTGCAGGTCGTATCAGATTGATGGTAGGATGCCGTTGGTGTAGGTAGGGGCAGCTGAGAAGATCAGCCGTAATTTCCAGTTCCGTAACTTCAATGAAGCCTTTGGTTTTATGACTAGAGTAGCCCTCTATGCTGAGAAGGTAGGGTTGGTGATAGCGTTATAGTCTATGGTCAACAACAGGCCGACCATCACCCCAACTGGTATAATGTCTATAACAAGGTGGATGTAGAGCTATCGACCCACGATGCTGGAGGGGTCACTGAGAAGGTAGGGGAGTCTTGCTTTCGTCGTGGTATGGCATGTTGATTTTTTCAGGATTTTTCTCTTGCTGAGAAGATGGACAAGATTGCTGCCACGATGGCGTCTTAGAATCGCGTTGGTGACATGACAGAATTTTTCCAACAGGATTGTTTCTCAGCCTTTCTGTGTTGAGTTGTAGTCAAATTATTTTTCGGCACTGTGAGCTCCCCGAAGAGGCGCTTGAGTTCTCATCATTGCATTTCATGGTGGCTCTTTCTCCTAGGCTGCTAACGCGTCGTGGAGGGACTGGGATCAGTAGCAGTAGACTGGCAGGTAGTGCTAATGCTCGGCAGTAGCTTGGGTACTTGTCCGTCTTAGTCACTCGTGCTGCTGCTTTTGGCTCCTCTTCGGCCTTTGATAACGTCTTTGATGAGCCTCCGGGGGATATGGACGAATACGGTGAGGTCGGCCGAGGCCCAGCAGTGACTTCCGAGATAATAATGCGTGATAGAGCGGCAGGTTGGTCACAGCTCCGATGAGTTTAAGTCTTTGAGGCTCCTTGCAGTTTGAGAAGGCTTATCACTTGGGGG
>NW_003215610.1:0-1682 GCF_000006405.1 Perkinsus marinus ATCC 50983 | reverse complement strand
GCTGCAAGGAGCTCAAGTCACCGGGGGAAGAGACCTCAGCTGGGGAGGAACATCAGGGCGGCGGCGGCAGCCTAACAATGTAGTATGTGTGGTAGAGGAAGTCTCGTTGATGATGTCGTCCAGGTACGAGTCGGACATGCTCAACACAGGCTCTCCTATGACACTAGGGCTCATAGCAGGTATAGTAACGATGAGCTTGCCTCGGCAGTTACTCTTTTCTTCAGCTTTAACGTATCCTATCACCTGGCGTAGTGTCAGCCGGATGCACCTCTTCCGTAACCGTCCAGTTATACCACAGTTTCTTGCTATAGTACTTAGACCTATTCAGCCTTATCGTATAAGAAGCGTCGATTCCTTACAGGTGCCTCCAGTCGCCTTCCTGTACATCGCCGGAGTTTATAACTGTAGAATGGTCATGAGCCGATTGGTATGGCCCGAGTCCTACTCTCTTCGAATGAGTATTTCTACTTACAGGTGCATAGTGAGGGAGAACGGTCTCGTCGAGCACGAGATGTCATCGACCTCTACCGAGAGAAGGCACCAGTAGACTATGAGACCTTGCGACAACAGAGTATGTAACGACCTAGGTATACCTAAGAATTGGTGTTGCGTCTGGGCGACAGGATAGGGTCTTGTTCGGTCGGCTCTCCTGTTATTGCTGTATCTCTTTGTCCTGTTGTGGCTTCGTTTCCATGTCGAAGCTATCTGACGAAACACAGGACCTCCTATTGAAGACCAAAATCGACGATGTCCTCCGGGAGAGTCTGTTGAAGGTGAGTACAGTGGTGGACTAGGAGGAGGACCAGGGGTTTGATATCACTTTTAGTTTTTGGAAAAGATCGGCCAGGAGCCCCGAGCAGAGTACTTCTTGACGGTAGGAGGGTCCGCGTACGATGAGTACCCTCTGATAATGGCAATCATGTCAGCCTGTGGATCAGAAGGCGTATCCTCATTATAAGGACGTTGTGAAGCGGCCGATGGACTTGTCTACTATGGAAATGAAAGTGAAGGGGCAAAGGCCTCGAGGACGGAAGCCTCGAGTGCCCAGACCGTAATCCCTCTAGCTGGCCATCGAATGTCTCTCCTTGGGTGTTTCCTCGAGACTCCTAGCGATGACTCTGGTACATCCACTGAGGCTTGCTGCTGACTTGTGTGGTCAGGACGATAGAGAAGTACCAGTATGTTCAAGATGTCTTCAATGATCTGGAGCAGATATGGATCAACTGCATGACGTGAGGAGGCTCGGTTCACTTAGCATGTTGCACGACGCGTTATGCAGGTTCAACCGCCCAGACTGCGATGCCTATGCTGCCTCTGTAGAGATGCAGGCAACCGCGCGAGCTCTCGTCGATGACTGGGTCGTGGCTAACATCCCTAGTGAGTCGATAGGATGATCAGTGACCAGTGCTCGGTCTCCACTTCATCTGCTAGATGCTCGGATGAAGGAGATCGATCCGAGCCCTACTGTACGACTCACCGCAGAGGTGCTGAGGGAGGTGAGTGAGGCTGAGGGCGAGCCCGAGGCTGGTAATACATCAATTCACACTTTCTCTGGATGGCTCTTATCATCATAGCTGGTCAGGTGTATCGCCGAGCACTAAGAAGTCTAAGACGACTCGAAGAAAGTGTCCGGAGGGTGCGTGTCTACCAGTAGTTAATGTTATTGTTCAGGGGACGGCAGC
>NW_003207738.1:9187-41335 GCF_000006405.1 Perkinsus marinus ATCC 50983 | reverse complement strand
CTGTAGACATTCCATCATGAACTTCCTATCCAACTTATCGAATGCCTTCTTCCAGTCTGCCATCAGTAGGCAGAGGGGTCGATTATATGCTATGCATGCATCTCTCAGCAATTGCGTAGCATGTATGACTTCAACTGCAGACCGAAATTTTCTGAATCCGCATTGTGAGTGGTGAATCCTTTTATCCAACTGGTCTCTGATCCTTCCCAATATAACCGCTGAGTAAATTTTCGCCGCCGCTACTTGTGCCATCACCGTTCGATAGGACATCACTGTGTCTGCCGCTTTCCGGCCCTTCTTGATGAGTGTCACTTTACTCGTTAGCCATTCAGTTGGCTGCTTTTCTGCCACGAAACATTTCTCACATATCTTATGGATCCATCGCTGCAAAACTGGGCTTTGGTTGAGAAGGTCTCCGCTAATCCCATCGATACCTGGGCCCTTGCCCTTCTTCAACCTAGCTGTAGCCTCGAAGACCTCGTTCGGGGAAGGTGGTGCCGGTGCCGGTTGAGGGTCCTCCTCGGGATCCCGATAGCCAACGGGTCTCCCTGTCTCTCTCGCTGGTACCCTCGGATTGTTGTAATCTGGTGGTGTGTACAGCTCTCTCATGTATGCTGCGAAGTCCTCGGCTTGTAGGATCCCCGGTATGGTATCACTCCTACCTTTAACTCCCAATCTTTTACGGAGAAGACTCCATATTGATCGGTGATCATGCATGGGGGTGTGCCTGATCTCTTCGACTGCTTGATGAATCCCTGCTCGTAATTCTCTTCTGCTCCCACGGCCGCTGGCTGGTGTTCTTCCGTAGCGGTTGGCTACTTCTCGTTCTTTTGCCAACTCGTAGCTTTGTCGCAAACTCTCCTTGAAGTCATTCCATAGTAGGTCAATATCGCAGTCGTCTACCCGCTCATCAAGTGATCGCAATCCATTTCTCAACGCTGCCTCCATCCTTGTGATATTTGACGTGTCCTGTGTTGGTCTATATATCGGTGATCCGCTTCTGGCAGATACTTTCCTACCCAGATATTTCTTATTCACAAAATGTAATAAAATTCATAAAATGGCCGACGAAATTGGGTGACAAAGCCAGCGCCTTTTTGGAGCTTTTCTGCCATCCCGCATCCACTCTAGTTACGAGTACCCCATCAAAGGCCTGTGGGATCCCGAGCTTCGGAACATGTATCTACCAACGCCGGGTAAGTTTGAGAGCTTGGCTAACTCATGAGATAAAACACGATTTCATGCTGTTTCTGGAAACTAATCTTCGGACTTTGTACCAGTGAATGGTTGGATCCAAGGCGGGCTGTTCTCCACTATCTCTGATGACTAGGGCTTCGTTACGAAGGGGCGGAGCTCGCTCGCCCATCATGGGCCAATAAAATTCGTCAGTCATTGACGAAGTTCGTCAAGCGAACTGACGGCGGGAAAATTTCAAGCCGATTGACGGTCAATGGGCTTTGAATCCTTTTATCGAGTAACTTTTAGTAAAATTATTTTTCTCAACAACACCATTGGTCAAACATCCATGGTCAACATGGCTCTTCACCAAGAGCTTCGCTTCCAATAACAGCTGGGCTATTTGCAGGATTTCCAGCAGTGACGGAAGAGTCTTCCGTCACGACTTCCGTTCCGAGCTTGTCTGACGAGCTTTCGGGACCCATATCGTTTGCTGAGCAACTTGATGAAGACCGGCTCATCGTAACCGGCCCATTCCAAGTGATTCACAAGTTGTGTAATACAACTTGCTGGCAAGAAGCAGGTGTCAGTAAATCGTCGCACGCAAGTTGGGGACGCGCGAGATTATCGAACAATGATATGTCGGTTAGAAACATTCATAAAACTCGGGCTGGCCTGGGGGAACATGACTCGTCGATGGCTGGATGACCCCCTGCTGAGGACAACGACGAAATTCATCAGAGGCGTTCCTGAGTGATCGGCCGGTGTATATCTATATCTGATTCCCAAGAAAATCAGAGCCGGACCTCCGTAACTGGCCTTTATAGTTGACTCGAGCCGTACTCCGTGACTTGTCTTTATAGCTTACGCCTTCCACTGGACGACGTTAGCTCAATTAGCTACCATGCTGCATGGTCCATGCAGACAATGTATAACTGGGCTAAGCTTTTATAGTTACACATCGCCTGCGTGATTACATCACCCAGAATTTACAGAGGTACGATTCGTTTACAGAGTTCATACATTGTATACGACACGCTCAGTTTTACCCTTTGAAACTCCGATCCGTGTTGCCAACAGTGTTGGTCCAACACGGTGTTGAACCAACACTGTTAGTATGACACAATCCGTCTCAGTTGCTCGAGCCCTCTGTCCGAACCTAACGTGAGTGTCACCTCGTAAAAGAGGTCTACAAGCATCAATTATATCAAACTGTGTTTGACACACACGTTTATGATGAGGAATCGCCGAGAAACTCTCTTACTGAAACTAAGTCGCTGTGGCGCTGGTCGTCTAAAATCGACGGTTGGCCATCGAACGACCTGTGCTTCCCTACTTGAATACCGTAGAATAACACGTCAGCTCGTAAATTATGAGTCGTGATAGTGTGATGACCTCAGTTTGGACTATGCACCACCCGCAAGCATCGCTATCTCAGAATAACTTCAGAACATTCAAGAATTAGAATCTACCTCATAATTACGGGCACACCCTCAGGGTAGCTAGCCCTAGTTGAACTTATGTGCTGCGAATCATAAGTTGTTATTTGTTGTGCTTCTCAGGCGGATCGTAGCTGAACACTTCACAAGATGCTGTTTTTGACTTATAATCGATGAATCAAGGGCCTTGATTTAATTGCAAGCCTTGATTCCAGGGTTGGTTATTTCCAGCGCGCGAGTTTTTTTCCATTTTTTTCATTCCTTTTTTTTCGCATGAAAAAAACGGAGCTGAAAAAATAGAAAAAAACGAAAAAATGCCAAAAAATTGCGAAAAAATACAAAAAAAACACGTAAATTCAAGCGGATGGGATTGTCGCCCAGGCTGACGGGCCTCCAACGGGTTGTTCCCCCATCGACCCAATTTGAGCGGATAACACTCCATCAAAGGAAGAGTTATCCGCCAGAATCAAAGATGTTCGAATTGCCTGATTGAAAGCTACTCATAGGAGAAGGGAGAAGTTTTTTGCTCGATACTGATTCTCGGCCTCTTAGGAGAAGGGAGAGCTGACTCATCATCGTTCAGTCGCTTCGGTTCGGATCCGGCCTGTATTCCAGAAGTACGGTGTGCAGGATTGTACAGAAGTGAGTTTATACTAAGACGCCGAGGATCCTTAATACCCTGACCATGTACAGTGTTGAGATGAGCGACGAAACGTGTCGGGTTGATGACTTGCTCCCAACCGCATAGTACACATCGATAATTTTTCTTTCTCTCGTCGGATCCTCCACAATCTCTCCGAAAGCCGGTTTCGACGAAGTACTGGTGAATGAGATGTTCGTTCTTACGTGGCCTCCTCATTGAGGTGAAAGAAAATCTCTCTTTTACCAGATAAATGTTCAGGCAGTGTTTGGTCCTACGGCTCCGCCTTACGAAGCCGTAAGACCAAACACTGTCTACGAAGTACTACGAAGTTCGTAGCAAGATGAATCGTACTCCGGAGCCGTAAAACCAAACACTGTAGGCTTCCGAAGATAATGCATTTACACTGCCTTGTATGGAAGAAATTCTCTTAGAACATCCGCTCGTACTTACTATACCTTCATGTTACTCGCTTTAGTCGAGTTCGATCCACAGATGCTGATTCAGCATCTTAGATGACATTCACTTCTCAGTAGATTCTACTGAGAGATGAATATCATCTATGAAGGTCATTTGTATCCACAAGCGAATCATAATTGATGAAATTTACCGAGATTGTCCACTAAGTCACGCTTGAAAAAGAAATTCGCGTGCGCTAAAATTTTTTTCAATTTTTCCGTTTTTTTCGTTCAATTCAAGCCGTTTATTTCATTCATGAAAAGTATGAGTATTTTTCACGCAATAACCAACCCTGCTTGATTCAAGGCTTGCAATTAAATCAGGTGAGCTTATGATAGAATGTGAGACAAATCAGTAAATAGTCTTAACCTAACAAGAACAGCTTGCGATGGCAACTACAGCATGTATTAGCAGTACAAGTCTGAGCAACTCCGAACGTGTGACGTCGTATTAGATTAGCTCCCAGAGGTTCAGATTTCTACTTGATACCTGGGGCAGATCGATTACGGCACGCAAAGTATACCTCATGTTTAGTAGCTTCGCATGCGAGCGCGTCGAGGACCAGTGCTCGCAGTGCAATCCTTGCCCTACTCTACATTACGCAGGCTTGTATGGTTACCCTATTAGGGTAACCCCCTAACTTAGATGATAGAATCGAGCGACAAGCACTGGTAAACTTATGTCAAGTCATGTGTTGTGGTCTCAAGGCTTGTTCTAAACAGAAGCTGCGGAGCTAGCTAACCACTTCGGACAGCTAGCCTTTCGGACTAGCTGTCCGAAAGGCTCAGGCCTAGAGTGAGTCTCACTTTAGAATATAGATACGGCAATGAAGGGCAAAGTCTGAGTTTTAAAATCAGCACCACACGGAGTATCAGGGGGGGGGGGGGTGTTGACTCATCACTGCCAGCTAGTTCCGAAATTAAGTGGCTATCGTTGACAGAGTCTCGCGCAACTCAACATCGCTACGTTCGCTATGATAAGCATTCGTATCAGATAATGACGGAATAGACCAAAGATCAAGTACGTTAAATACTTGAAAGCTCCGGGCGGGAACAACCAGATACACGAACTTCTCCCGGAAAATATTCCCAGCTCTCGAGATGCGAACTTCACACTAACCTTCACAGATCAGAATGAGATTCCCGACACGGCACAGACATAAACTCGTGAGCCCCAGCCATTTAGCAATAAGTCTGATGGTGAGTACACGTGAGACAAGAGCTAATGGATAAATGGCGAAGCCTTATTAGATCGTATGCCGATCGGTTCGACACATCAATATGGAATATGATCAGAACTGTCAAAATGTTTTCATGTTAGCACATGAATGGCTACTGAGCTGTAGCCAAGAGTACAAGGGGACTGGCCGAGTGAAATCCTGCAATGCGACTCATCATCGGCATCGAAGTCTCACTCGGTCCTTCCCGAACCAACTCATAAGGATAAACATTAGCTTAAACGGGGCATGGCCAAGCGCCTTTATTCTTATACAGAGCCGTAGAATTTCTTGAAGGTAGCTTCATGTACAAGTAGTCGAGATTGGGGAACGTGAGAAAGGGTTTTAGGGAATCTCCGTTGAGTCTGCCCTTGGAGTCCTTCACAAGTCTTTGACACTCGGGACCCAGGAAAAGAACTGGAACATACCCCTCATCCATCTCCTTCTCTTTTGGGTCGAAGTGATACACGCATGTGTAAACTTTCTCAGGTCCAAGAGGATTTTCCTGATAGGTGAGGAGAACATTGCCTTTGAGTTTGAACTCAATTCTGATGATATACTCTCCATATTGTCGGAACCCGTCGATGCACGGCCTGTAGACGACATGACCACGGACGCCCATACCGCAGATGATCAGACTGGTAATGAGATGCAGAACTTCCATGTTACAGATAGTTAACTGAGTGCCAAATTGAGTCCAAGACGGTCGCCATGATAGGATTAACGAGGGTTATCACAACACAACTCGAACTCGAGCCAAGATGGCTACGGAGAGATTCTCGGTACAGTACCGACGGTACTTAACACGAACTGATTGTGCTGAGCCCGCATGTTGTGTTCTAGCGTAGAATATCCGTACGCATGCACAAGTCAGTGGCGTCACCTGTGCGAAACTTACCATACTATAGATTTCAATGGTTATAAACTTGAACTGATTATTCTAGGTAATAAAAAGCAAGCCTCATAGCGCCGACTTATGTTGGCAGGCCCAAAGATCAAGAGTCTCAATCGTACCGGGCTCATCATCCCATTCAACGTCAACCCGACCCGAGGCACGCATATCACGTACCGTTCCATAAACACTCCACGTCACGTCACGTCACGTCACCAAGTCACGTCACCAAGTCACGTCACCAAGTGACGTGATCGATGATTACCGTAAGCTCGGCCTTTTTACGAACGACCTTTTCCAACCAATACAACCCTACTTGTGCCATGACTGTCAGAGCTGACGACGACCACAGCTCAACACATAGAGGCGGAAAATTTCCGCCCCTATGTGTTGAAATGGTATACATTCGATTCAGTTGGTTCTTGACTTGATTTAACAATAGAAGACATAATTATAAGACAGATTGCTTTGTATTATGTTTCGACATTGTTTCTAGCGTACCGCGTGTTGTGTGTTATCTTCTAGCGTGTCGTAATATCATGAATATATGAAAGTGCAAGGTAGATCGCACTGCGACCGTCGCAGGTTCGAATCCCAGACAATTTCTTTAACTTTCACGTTTTTTTTCGAAAATCGGGTGCTGTCCCCTCCCAAGCAATACGTATATATATCAGTAATATACAAAAAAAGTTTCAAGCCCAAACTCGCTTTTTTGTAGAAGTTACCCCTGCACAACCGTTCCGGTTCTTTAGATGGCGGCGCCATCATGGCGCATACTGTATCTTCATTTAATACAAAAATATCATTGTGATCGAAATTTGAGATGCTGGCCAGTGGCTGAAGTTGACTGGACATCTAGAAAATGGTGGCGATAACTAGTAGGAGACTCGAGCGGGGGGCCAGCAGGGTAACTCCAGTCTGGAGTCTCCAGACAACTTCCCCACTTAAGACGACCAGCAGGCTGGATCTCTGTTCGATCGGCTGGTCTGTACGATCTCATGCGAGGCGACGACAATGCTCAGCTCACTGGAGGAACTCACGGAAAGTATATTATGGTGATTATGGTCGCTACGAAGGCTAATGTGAGCTTGAGGAAGAGCTGACAACGCGCCATATATCAAACAGCGCTGCTCTTCCTCGCGCGGCTACTGCTGGTCGAGAAAATATTGGACTGGGCCAAGTGTTCCAATCGACTGGGCAAGGACGTGTCTCCTCCAGTTGAGTCCAGAAAATGAAAGAATTTCCTCGAACTGACCGCAATAGGATTCAAATTTTGTGTAACTGCATCGTATGTGTGCCATGTCTAGCCGTGTGCCACATGATCCGACCCGACATGCAGCAGACTCGTGCTCCTCGAAGGAGCTCCGCCAATAATCTACATACCCTCATTCTCCGTCACAGTGTTGTCCCGGAGCTCAAGTGGGAATACCAACAAACTGTGAACGAGTTCATAAGCCAACAGACGCGTCAAAAGTTTTGACTCAAAACCAGTAGACTAAAACTCCCTGCCAAACTCACTGTCAGCTCGACAGTTATCATTTCTCCCTGACAATTCTCTTCTGTACAAACCCATACGATATTGATGAGCAGTCCATGCCACTCCCAGCTTCAAAAGGGCTGAAGAGCTCTATCTTAGCGCCGCGCCGTTCCGGATCTAATTCTGAGCCAATATTGGCTAATGGTTTGGCGAGACTGTTGGAGGCTCATAGCTGGACCAGCTAAGCTGGTGCTGAACGCTCCTTGGATTCTCGGAGACGTTCTCTGCTTACACTAGCTCTCTTCGCCGTAACAACGCGTGTTGCTCGTAGCCAACTGGTGCAACTATCAACACGAGTCAACAGTCTCAACGAAGCCCAATAGCCATATGATATGGCCCATATCCTATGAGAAAAGATGAGACGCGGATTGTGATCTCGGCCTCCTCTAGGTATGAACGATTCTATAAATAAATGGCACCCAGGCACGAGACCTGTCATGACTCCTAGCAAACTGTACCGTCCTCGGACCTGCAGAAAACGTTATGTTTTACACGATATAGCAACCACATCTATCTGCCTAACATCATTTGCCCTCAACATAAGCCGAAAATAAGTTTCGTATATAGCTGTTACTCAAGGCGATTGTAGGTCCTCGGTGCTGACAACAAGGTACTCGAGTTGCCTCATTCAATTGACGTACTGCGAACCAGCCTGAACGCGGACGTATACTCACCTAGCGCTGTGGTATCGTGCCCTCTCAAGGAGCTGATCTCTCACTCGAACCAAGCAGCAGTTTTATCATTACGATAGCGTTCATCTAATTTCAATCCCTGACGTTCCTGGACGTTCTGTTGCATCGCTGTATGATACAGCCTGTATCATCATGAGCGCGTAAGTCCGAATGATACTCAGTAAGAATGGCTAGGGCTGACAAGTACATATTCTTGCAACGTGTCAAACTTGAACTTCAAGTTTGACAAAGGTGAAAGTGAATGACACTACACTACGTTCATCCTCTAGTAAGGAGTCCACAATCGCATTCTAATCCAGCCCTTGACGCACGACTCTCTCCACGAACGCTTCGACTTTCACAGCCCGGTCGGCTCACCGCTAATAGTAAAGGGGCGTTATGTTCTTCTACCTCGGACCATGATTAAAGGCTGTATAGACGCCTTGTTGTCAGTGCTGGAAGATTATCGCACGACGAGTAGAGAGCGCCGCTGAAACTCAACATCCACGAGATTCTGTCACGCGCCACGAAATTATGTACGCGTGCCCCGCTGCCGTACGCGATGGAGTTCGAAATTCTTCTACCCCTACTGTGAGTAGTATTCTCCAGGTTGTATAGTAATCCCCTCATATCCTTGTCAACCATTATAATGCCTGGACTAGGACAGCGTCGCAAGATCCAGCTTCCGGACGTCCAGGCTGCACCACTACCACCGTCGTCGCCTATGCTGGACTCTCATGGATATGTACTATCGGAGGCTATTCCTCTGAAGAGTCACTCTGCCCATGGGCGAGGATCTGATAGAAAAAGCGGCAAATTGGGGAGCAAGGCTGAAAGTGTAACCCAGAAAGCCTTGAATCTCACTTGTTCGAGTGCTTACGAAGTTCTCATGGAGCGGGAAGAGGAAGAAATCCAAGTTCACGAAGACTATGACTTTATTGAGCAAATCGGGCGAGGGTCTTCCAGTACAGTATGGCGTGCCGTTAGCCGTGCGCCGGGTCCTACCACTACTGTCGCCATTAAGGAGTACATGCGGAGTGGCGAAGGCGAAATGGAGTGTTTTGCTGAGCGTGAGTTCGACATGCTACGAACACTACATCATCGTAATATTGTACGGCCGGTGAACCTCTACTTGGGTGAGAAGATCTATCTCGCTCTCGAATATGTGCCTGGGAAAACTCTAGAGGAGATACCGGGTCCATATTCTGAAGCGGCGTGTCGCAATGTGTTGAGGCAGCTCTTGAACGCTTTGTTTTACCTACATAGTAGTAAACATATTTGTCATCGAGATGTGAAGCCATCGAACATAGTCGCGGTGGAGCCCAGCAGGCTGGAAATGTCTCTCATTGTACTTATAGATTTCAACATCGCCAGTCAATTCCAATCCACACCGATTGGGTTTTCCGACCAGCCTTGTATTCGTGGTGAGGAGGGTTCGGCAGTGTCTAGCGCTACTTCTACTAGCGGAATGATAACGCCGACTGGCACTTGTGGTTACATGGCACCTGAGGTCTTCGCCGGTGGCAATGGCGAGGCTCTTCATGAGGACGGTCAGAATGAGCAGTCTCCTTTGACTCGGTACTTGTCGAGGCACCAAGGTGTATCCTCTGGGTCGTCCTACAACGAGAAGGTCGACGTTTGGTCGGCTGGACAGGTTTTGAAGCATATGCTACAAGACGGTGAAGGGAGGATGGCAAGTAATGTCTCCCCGGGTGGTGTTGAGCTCATGGAGGCCATGACTGCGTCCGATTCAGTGAGTCGGCCATCGGTCCAGCAGTGCCTGGTCCACTCTTGGCTGGTAGAAACCACAGAGTATGAGGATGCTATGAACGCTGTTCGACGGTCACGACGTGAGCATAAGAGTAAAACTACTACAGCACAGTTTGCTTTGAACAAGACGGCGGCATTGTTGGAGGAGCGTAGAGCGGCGAGGGCCGCTTGTCGAATGCAGGTAGTACAAGCGCTAAATGCTACTAATACTACTACTACTACTACTACTACTACATCCAATTCTGTTCCTGGACCGGAGCCGACGTCGACTGAGAATCTGAGCAGGTTTAATATAAAGGTGAAAGCTAGTGAGATATAGATAGCGTTTGTATAGCCAGGGAGAATTATGGTTAACATTCACTTGGTCTGTTGGTCTTTTCATGCTACCATCACGGTAGTGCCAAGGGACCTCAATTTCTCCTTATCAATATTGTCTCCATTTCATTATCCTTGGCGGCTTGAGTTCAGTGCTTTCCATAATGCGTTGGTGTATAATTACTTTCAATTTTAAGTCTTGACAAATATTCTGACGTCAATATTCTCCAATGCGGCCCTTTGGGGTCTCTCCTACTGCATACTACTACCACTGAAGGCAATTCTAACTGCCGCTGTGTGCGTTACTCTCATAGCCTTCGTTTTCCCATCGGCCGTGTACTGGCTTTTGGAAATTGTGATGAAAATCGTACTGAGGCGGAGTCTAAGTGACTTGTCATTAAAGCGGCCATCGGGAGGCGGAGCGGAGGTGGAGATCAGCACTGCGGATGAGAATACGAGGATCTGGGCCAAGGTCGGCCCGCTTAGTATCAGTTTTTGGCACTTCGGTTTGGTCATTCCCTCGATTGACGTCAATGTGGACATTCTCGAGATTGCCAACAAGGACGGTAAAAGTCCACGAAGAGAGGGAGCAGGGCCGGCGAATTCTGGCAAGAGTTCCTGGTGGAAGGAGCTCCTTTACAAGAGCTGTTTCATCAATATCGGCATAGTTAAGGTGAAGTTCACATTGCCAGGTCATCATTTGGGCGTAGACCTCAGCCGAGTGCGGTATTGGGTTGTTATAGAGAAGCTATATCTCGCCAAGGCCGGCCCCGTGTCTCAACTGAAATGGAGGTTGATTCAACTGGACGGTCAGTCTAGTATAGAGCCCAACCGATGGGAGGTCCTACGGCTCCCCGATTGCTCAGTGAATCTCAACTATAGTGGGCCAACGCCGGAGGTTCAGATTGTCGCCGAGGCCCTCCGCGTGGAAATACCAGTTCTGCTGTACCGGGAAACCCTATTGGTTTTCGGCCATCTCATGTTGAAGCCCGATCCCGAAGTCTCTGGTGATGATCCCGAGAAGGATGTTATAGACCCTAGCATGCCAGCGGTGAACTGTGGCTTCGCTTTGGGCTCCTTGGTCGTGAGCGTGTCGGACCTCGCCGTTGGTCGCTGTGAACTGCTGGGGGAGAGACTCACAGGTGTGCTGCATTCAGAGGGTAGTTGGCCCGATTATGATATCAAAATACCCTCCTTGAGGCTGGACGATATCGACTTGGAAGGTGTGCGGAAAACAGCACTCAGGCTGGACCCGGCCGCCGAAGAGCATTATGTTGAAGTGCATGGGCGTGGTATTTACATTGACGTGGATATGGACCGGCTGTGGGGCCTTATTGGTCCGGAGAGTTTCGTGGCTTGGTTCAAGGCGATCGACCATATGACTGACGTCTTCAAGTCCATCAGAAAGCCGTGGAAAATCGTACGCCGCAACGAGTTGGTGAAGCAGTACTATGCATGGGAACTCTGCCGTAGAGCCCCGACCAAGGAGGCAGTACCGTACCGGTATGTTCCGGACCCAATAAGGGTGCGCTTGCGTGCACGGTCGGTGGAAATTCAAATTGAAGCTGGTCAGCGTCTCGTGGCAGAGAACGGCTTCCTCATGTTCGACGACCAACTGTGGAAGTTCGTCGTACATGTGGACAACGCCGTCCTGTACGGGCTTGATAATGTTGATCAAAAGCTCATCACGGCTAAGGGGATCGACGTTTGGGTGCCTCTATCTGTGTTTCCTCAGCTGTCGAGGCCCTTGGGGCCCTTCCCTGTCGTGCCAGATTTTGTCAAGAACGCCTCTGCCCAGTGGCCAGAGCGTGGGGCCCTACCTATAGCGGTTCTGTTCAGCGATGTTGTCACTAAATTTGATGACGCTCTCTTCGGGTGCATCAACTATCTCATTGAAGCTGCTGTACATGATATTGATAGATTCCCTGAGGTCGTGGATACGGGCACTCGAGTGTTCTTGGACCCGCCTCAGTTCAAGTCGATGCTCTTTGTGGGCACAAACGTGGTTGCTGATTTTCCTATCCCTGGTATCCCTCCACTCAAGATGGGCAGTTTGGAGTTAGCCATGGGCCCCACCAAGGACAGCATGCACGTTGCGGTGTGTCGGGCTTCTATTGCTGGGTGTCTGTACATGCGGAATGACATCCACGTGAAAGTGTCGTGTCATAGGAGTGACCTCAACGACCCCTTGGATGACATAAAGGTCAACAGAGACTGGTGCCGGCCAGCGCCCCGATACGAAGGGGAGCCTCCTAGGGTCCTTCGAACCCTCCGTTTGTGGGTAACCCATTTGCCTGAGTGGGTCCGTAAGTCTAAGGACCGCAATAGGAAGCTGGCTTTGACGGCTGAATGCAGCGTGAGGGAAGCGGCGCTATTAGCTGCTGGTGCGGTAGAGGCCTTTCACGCCTTTGACCGTGAATTCACGAGTACTGGTCCACCTAAAGGGCCGCTGAAGGACTTGGCTGTGGACCTCTGTGGGGCTATGAGGTTTCTATTGGGCAATCCGTCAACGGGTCGAAAGCGACGATTCAGTTTCGATGATGATGATGTTCACGAGGCCGAGCCTTTGGAGAAATCGGGTATTTGCCTCTCCTCAGAGGCGATACATTTTACCTATTTGGAGGACACTAAGGAGATGGAGTGCACCCTTACGGCAGTGATTGTCCAGATGCTTCCTAAAGTCATCACGGCCTGTCTACCAGAAGCTCACTTTGCTTTGCTGGATCAAGGCACGCGGGCTGTTGTGGTATTGGGCACGGAATCGGTCAGCCCGGAGATTGCAGCCTTTGAGAACGCCTTGTCGGTTTCATGTCGTCTTGGGGAGCTGCAGCATCTTCTGGAGGACTTGTTGGTTGAGTACGAGTTAGCATCAGCGCTGGGGTTACATCCGCCCTCGCCCAAGAGAGCCTCTCGGAGTGGTAGTGATGGCACTATGCCGGTGTTGACGCCGTTGGAGGAGCCCGATCCAGGGCCCATACCGGAGCCCTTGAGGATGGTACTCTCGGTCGAGTTCCTCTCTGGGATGTGCTTCACTTGGGCAGTCCGTGGGCTAGAGCCGCTACAGCTCCTTACGGCTGACCCCATCTCGGCTCGCTTGGTCTTCAACACCCACGGTGCTACGGGGTCACCAGCCTTGGTCTTGCCAGCTCTTGGTCCCACGCAAGATCCTATCCTGGCCCATTGGCTCACAGAGCCTTGGTGTCTCGAGCAAGGAGCCTCGTCTAGCAGCACTTCTAGTAAGGGTAGCGAGGCTCACTCGTGGGATATCGACTCGGTCCTGATCGGCAAACTAAATGCCTTTATGAAAGGGCTCAAGTATTTGAAGGACCTCAAGCCCGGCCTCATCGAGAATGCTGCGGTGTACTCTATGGGTGAGGGCATTCTGGACAAGCCCGTGTACGCCCAGTTTGATGCTGCATTCACCAACCCTACTATGAGATGGGGAGCTGGTTCTTCAATTTCTCATGTGAACTCGGTTCAACTCCGCTTGTTGGTGCACAATCTGCCGAGCTCCCCTGATGCCATTCGGGATACTGTGGACCCTCCGGTGTGCATCTCTTGGTCGGCCGAGTTTCGGGATTCAGCATCAACAGGAAACCAACGGCTCAGCCTGTGTGTCGTGCCCGAATTCCACATCCCTATGGTGCTCCAGCTTATCGGTTCGCCGGCTGACTTCTATCAGATCAATGGCCAGAACGTTCGGGTGTCGCTGAACCAGTCGGGGAAGAAGAAGAAGCGTTCTCTCTCTCGTACGATGCATCGACGTTTGAGAACGACTAGTGTCACCGGCGTGTCACCAAGTGCCATTTTCGGCAACCTCAGGGTGGCCTTCAACATTTTACTATCGGAGATCACCTGCAAGTGCGGTGCTTGGCGCTGTGGTGCCTCAGAGATCAGTCTTGCTACTGATTCCTCATGTGCCACAGGAAGCATTGTTGGCTCTATCCGTAATGGAGTTATCGGCTTTGAAGTGGTCCGACCTCATCGCCTTACACCGGCTTTTGAACGACACTGCGCCTTTTGTACGCCTCGGGACAACCCCTACCCTCTGCGTAACGTCGCACCCTTTGTTGAGATAGAGGATATCACTTTGACGTTGCACTCGAATCTGGTCCCGACCTTCGGGGCGGGTCGATGCCGAGTCTCGGATGATCCTCACGAAGTCGCCTTGCTCTACTTGGGTGTTCATGGTACCCGCATATCCTGGTCGCCGGTCATACAACGTTGTATGCGAATGACCCTTCTGAATGTGGATCAGTTCTTTACTATGATGAACAGGTGGAGGGCGCGCTTTGTCGAAGGCCTCAAGTATCATGATAAGATGCGTCTAGCCGAGGCTTTGGCTCGTCGTCCTGAGGCTGCGCTAAGTCGGGACGAGGGTACTGGTGACGGCCAAGATGAAGATGATGTGGAAGAAGAGCCCCTGCATGTCCGCATTGAGAAGGCCTGGAGCGCAGTGATGCTCGTTGGTCGAAGTGCTTCAGCGGTCCTCAGAGTCAGCGATGTTCAGCTTAACTGTCATTACGCTGCGGCTGCTGATGGCAAGGCGGCGACGATTGAGCACGAGGACACCTCTACTCTATCCACAACACCGAGTACCCCGTGTGGTGAGGAGTTCAAGTGTGGTTGTGGACTGTTGGCTGGTCATGCTGTTTATGAGGAAGACTATCGCCCTGGAGAGGGCTGGACTTGGTGGATTCGGCAACATACGGATGATACTCCCTTGCCACCTCTACCACCATTCAACCTCTCGGTGGCGGCTGCTAGTATCGAGGAGATTCGTCTTGGTGCATATCCTTGGAAGCAAATTGCGAAGGCTATCATAACTAACGATGAGCTTGGCTTTGACGACGACTTGGACATCAACGAGAGAGAAGATGACTCTATTGCTGGCAAGCTCCCTAATGGGGCTCAGCTGGTGCTTTGTATTGGTGAGGCTATTGCCGAGGTCCGTGCTCATCGTACCAGTACTACCGTGGTCGACAGCAATAGCAATCTTAGGGTTACGTTGGCGCTTACTCTGGATGGTCTACGTGGTCTTGTGGGTTCTACTAAGCCGTATGGTGTTGCTTGGAGTGGCTCGTATGGTGACACTCTTACGTCTGTCACGGAGTTGTCTAAGTTTACCCTGCGTGGTACGGCAGACATCCTGCCTGTTGGCGACTCCAGTGTGCAAGCTTATGTTGATCGGATATTCTTAGCGGCTGATGATCTCTCCTTCCACCAGGTTGTTTCGGTCATCACGGAATGTTTGCTATACCGTCCTGGTACTCATGAAGATGATGACGCTGACACTGGTGACGATGAGCTTATCTCTCGCAGTGTCCCGCCGTCGAATGAGCCTTCTGATGCGCCAGTGACACTCACTGAGCGAATATCGCCTGGCGAGCTGAAAAGGCTCCGGTCGGAGATCTCAGATGTGGTATCAGAGGACTTTGGTGATGGTTCTCCATCGGGGTCCAAGTTGGTGATCGAGTATTCCGTTGGTGAGCTCACAATGAATCTTGCTCACGCCGATAGTGTATTCTTGAAGCTCAAGTTGGACGAGGCTGCAGGCACTCACGTATTCGCTCACTCTGATCCGGGTCATCCTATGATGTTCTCGTTCGAGCTCCGAGACATCACTGTGACTGGAAATGAGGGTATGCAGATCATCCGAGGGGCTCATTCGAGAGGCACTAGTCTGCTGCAGTTCCGAGGGCAGGATCGGATCATGCAGCACAATGGTCAGAGATGGCACATATACGATGCGGTTACAGTAAATTTGGCGCCTATTGTGGTCAATTCAACTCAACAGATGTTTGAGGAGGTCTATGCCTTCATTTTTTTGGACCCAACTGGAGAGGACATGTCCTTGTCCGATCGATTCAAGACCAAAGAAGACAGCAAAAATGATAAACCGGCAGAGCTCATTTTCTTCAAGTACATTAGATTCGGTGACATCAACGCTCTGTTCTCATATAAGAGTAAGAGGATGACTCTCAAGGACGTGTCTCTGAAGGTTCGTCACTATGTCCGGAAGAGGAGGCTGTGGACTTGGCGAGATTGTCTCGATGAATGGGGCAGTAGGTTCTTTCATCAAGCTCTCAGCTCAGTGGTTCTACATCCGTTCTCGAGGAAGCCTAAGTACTTTGGTGGTGAGCATATTGTATCGAGAGAGGAAGTGGCTCGAGCGCTGTTTGGGAAGTACGCCCCTGCGAACACTAGCATTGCTCCGAGGATGCCGGTCTCGCCTAGGGACTCGAGCCAGTCAAGGAAGCATCGACTTGCTAATGGACCCGGTCCACCGCCCTCGAGATCACACAATAAATGATATTACAGCTCCTGGAGTATTGCTATACCATATCTGTCTTCCCTCTTTTGAATACTTTATCCTCACCGTGGAGTTATTATGTTCAATTCGTCTGGGAGGGAGCTGTACTAGTATTCGGTCGACCTGATCCTAGGCGCTCGTCATGTCTAGCGAACCGTTCTCGATGCGGCCAGCTCTGTCTACCAACACCTCGCTCTCTAGCGCTCTGTTACAAGAGGAGTCCAGTCAACCGCAACAGGTAAGGTGCCTTGATGAGAACTCGTGTGTTTCTTCTATACACGAGTCATCCGTTTGCAGGCTCTCTCTGGTGAAGTATATAAAGCCTTTCCGTTGGACGACGTATCGCGGTTGAGGAGGCCTTATGGTAAATTTGCGATTCTGGTTCATCGCGTCAAATATACACGGGCGTCTCGATGGATTTCGGCTCACATTGCGCTCGGAGCAATATATGCACCGGCGGTGCTGATTCGGCTATGGCATGAGTATACTCTACGACTACTGGTCCATCGACCATCGAGCAGACTCACTTCTACCTGTCAGTACATCCCCTCAGGTGCCTCACTAAGTCATCAAAGTGATAGCGAAGTCCAGTGTAAGTTACTGGCCGAGGAGCACTTGGCCCAGTCCAGTATTGTCTCGAACAGCAGTAACCCGCCCGAGGAAGACAACAGCGATGTTCGATATAGGGCGCGTTGTCAGCTCTTCCTCAAGCTCGCATTAGCCTTAGTAGCGACCATGATCACTATGATATACTTTCTTTGGGGCCCCCCAGTAAGCTGAGCATCGTCGTTACTTCTCATGCGATCATACAAATCAGTCACTGGCCCTGAGATCCAGCCTGCCTATCGTGTCAAGTGGGGCAGTCGTCTTGGGTAACCCTGCTAGCCCTCCGCTCGAGTCTCCTGCTAGTTATCGACAGCACTTCCTAGATGTTCAGTCAACTTCAGCCACTGACCAGCATCTCAACTTTCGATCATAGTGATATATCTTTATTTTCGTTTCTAATTCGCCCATCACATTACCATGATTATCATCATTAACTCTATACCATTCCTCGTGATGACGATCAGATCAACTTAGAGGTGTACTAGTACATTGCATGCCACACCATTATGATGATGAATACTTATCTACCCGCGGTCGGCATTTCCGCTGTAACTTTACCCTCTCAGTGCTCTCTTTGCCCGATGCCGATTCAATCGCATACACTGCTCTGTGTTCGCAGTTGTTTGGTGGAGAGACTATAACAAAATGGTGACTATGTGCTGATCATGCCATAGACACGTATCTTCAAGATCACTGCATGCAGGAAGCGCAATTGAACTCCGAACTGCCTCGTTGCCGCTTACTCAGGCTGAGTAACTCGGTTATATCTTCTCCGGTCCTCGCTGCCTGGGGCAGTTATGCCACCTCTGGATCCAGTTGAGTACGGTCAATTTCTTCCATTGGGGCGGCTATGCCACCTATAAATCCAGTTTGGTACGACCAATTGCTCAGTTTGGGGCGGCTATGCCGTCTCTGGACTCAGTTTGTTACGATTAATTACTCCGCTTGGGGCAGCGATGCGACCTCTGGATGTACTTTGGCAGGGACAATTTCACAGACGCACGACACAGGAGGATGAATGTCGTGAGTAGGCCTTATATCGACAAAACGGGACACTCAGTTCCGTTGTGAGGTGAATTCTGCTTGGGGCAGATATGCCATCTCGGTAATATAATGGGACGTACTATTTTTGCTAAGACAGTGGCAGTGTGCCATTGTTGATGAGCATCAGTCCCGAAATGGCATATCTGCCCCAGAGGGAAATTGGCTTTCCTGGCAGCACTGTCCATATTGGAGTTACTTTGGACGTGTCGACGAAATTGATCGTCGGCGAATGTGATCTTCATACGCCATGGAATGCGGTCGATTGCGCTGAGGTGTATCTTGTGGTGGCACAGCTGCCCCAGCCGGGAAGATTGATTGTATTAACAAAGATGTAGGTCTATGCAATTGTAATAACGCTGGGAAGCCAGCTGTAGTCATGCGCTTCCTATGTCCTCAAGGGTGGAGTCTCTCTCCATTGGACCCTGGCAGGTTTTTACTGTACGGGTATTTCTCCACAGTGAATGACCGATATCGCCAGGATCGAATCGTCAACTCGACAGGACCCTAGCGGCCTCACCGACGTGCAGCCATCTGATATGGGATACGTATCATCCACTTGCCGCCCAGTCAGGCGCAATGAGAATCCTCACGAGTGGGGAGCTGTTGAATGGGCTGTTCAATGCATCTATCGAGCTAGTTCTAAGTAAGGCCCTACCAATCGAACATTCAGCGTCTGTAGGAACGTGTGAACTGGTATTCAGAGTGGGCTTGAACAGCCTATGGGCCGTAGAGCATCCCGACCTCAATCGCGCATTTGATGCATCTCTCACGGGGATCGACTCTGATGCCCGCGAAAGCTCGTTCGTTGCATCGGTCGAAGCGACGGAGCTACCACCCAGGATGCCAATCCGACGCGTGGCTCAGCACGGATTCGTCGGAGTTGAGCGTCAACAGTACTTCCAGGACACATTTACTTACCTCTTCAAGGTTCGCAGCTTCCGAATCCATCTTGGGAATCGCAAGCTGCCAGCTCCCCGAGACCTCATCAGACGGTCGGGCGTCGATTTCTTCGAGGTTGTCCTATGCAAAGTCCGTCTTGGTCAGACTGAGGTCAGCCAAAGCAGCCAATTAGTAGTTGTCTGATCGAATTCACTAGGTTTCGGGGGAGTCTTGCCCGCCACCGGCTAGTGTAATCGCTCCGTACGATGCGTACTTGATGTCGAGAGATGAGGAACAGCTCGTGCTGGATGTCCATCCTCTTCTGTGCCCCTGGGTCTTCTCTCACCAGTACCTCATCAGAGATGCTCAGTCCCAACTCCTCCCCATCTATATTGCACGAGTATGAGCGACACGTAGGTTTGCGTCGGCGGACGCTTTCAGATTCGGGTCGCATCCTCGGGGGAAGCGGGATCTTGTGCGGCAAGCCCTTTCGATGGTAAACCATCTTCCTCTGCTTGGTTCTGGTTCGATGGGCGTCGCTTTAGGACGGCCACCGCCAGCTCTCCTGCAAGGACTTCCTTGTGACATTTGCGAGACCAACTGTTCCACATTATGGTGCGTGAATGATGAAGCGAGGCTCTGTAAAGAGTGTGACTACCGCCTTCATGAAGTGGGGAAGCTTGGTGACCCAGATCAACACTCGAGGAGTATTATGAGTAATTCTTCTTCCTGTCTCACGGCTGGCCAATTCTTAGGTGAGGAGTTATTGAGACACATGAGAGAGTCTAGTATGATCATTCGGCAGCGCCACGTGCGAGTCCCAATCAATGAGAGACCTGGCACGGACACAGGAGTGTGCCATCTCGCCCCCCTTCGAGACGGGGTGGAGGAACTCCCCGCGGCTTGGTGGGACAGGAAGGTGAACGGCCTGTGTGGCTGTCGCCAGATCATATCCAAGCGGTCAGCTCGAGATCCCGGTCAGTAACATTGCGAAGGAAGAGCAATATCCCATCAATCTCGATCAAGCTCGCTTACAACCGCTCGGTAGCCACACGGACGCCTGTTATTCCTGTTGAAGAGTTCCTCTTGCAGTCGCGGCCTACCAAGAGGCAGTTTCAATAGACTCGAACAAAAGTGAACCTCGTTTGGATACCAAGTTTGGACTTCCATTCATGGGACCAAGACAGTGCACTAACGTCCATCTCAGGGAATTCCTTCTATCTCTGCTGCATGAGATAGACAGTCTAGCATCCCAGCTTGAAAGGGAAAGCGGCGTTTCTGTTGACACACGATTACGGACGGTTCATAGCCATGCGATGCAAAAGCTGACAGTGAGCTCCGATTGGGCTCGGTATCCAAGGGACTTTCGTATGTCGCAGTTCCATTGTGAAAAGGTCATGACGGATCTTCTAACCGCGGAGGAGACCGCCCAGAATCATCTCAACATCTTGAAATGGGCTAGGGAGCTTGTAGCCCCGCAACAGGAGCTCATGACTCCCAAGGTCTGGCTCGAGCTGTGGTGGGTTATTGCCATATGGTGGCGATGTATAGGGCTTTTCAGGGTGGAGCACTACCGGCTCCTCAAGGACCTGGCGGAGTCGATAAACGCTGACGTTTCATCACAAGAGAAGATTGCTGAACCTTCTCATATCGTTGAGAAGTGCTCCATGAAGGTTGAACTATCGATGAGCAATGAGCCGACAATGGCTTCCTCTCGCACATACTATTCAGCTCATTGAAACAAAAACTATTTGACTGGTGTTAGAGTGAATTCGTAAGACATAGTCGTGGCTAGAAAGACTGGAATCGGAACAAAAATGTCTAAGTTGTCCGTCATCTTCCTGACAAATTAGCTCGTTAGTTGTAGGCCTACTACCATCACGCTATGAGTATCACCGATACGATCCCGCTCAAGATCGCTTGCCGCAAGCGGCTTGCGTGCTATCAATTCTCTCGATGGATGATTCTGGGTTTTTGGGGAGTACTATGAACTCAGCAACATAGTGGCTTGGTGACGCAGTCCCGCTCGGCGCAAACATCTTCAGGAAATGCTGGGTAGGCTGATTAATGGCACTTTCATAGGGCAGGATGGACTCACAGAAATCAGAGCATTTCAGTCGGCTCCTGGAGTGCAGAGATGATGGTTTGCCGAACAGCGTTGAATTATCACGATCATACATGAGCCTCAGGGACGATCATCGGTTGAGATTCTCAAGTTGAGGACAAAGAGAGGCAACTCGAACGTCCAAATTTCGAATGATTTCGTCCAATTTTGTGAGATCCACATACCTTGGACATGTCTGTATGATACTTTCTAGCTAAATGACCGGATTTGACACTGATTTGCCGGACTCCATAGTCGAGCTCTTTCTATGGAGGTTTTCCCGGTGTACCTGATAGTACTCGCATTGGATTGATGGCCGACAGAGGTTCGAATCGTGGCATCGGATTCTCGACGGGTCCACCATAAAGACATTTTTAAACATACTCACCTACGTTGCGTTGCTCCGAGCACTGGGCTTCTCGGCGAAATGACGAAGCTTGCTACATGTCATGTGAACTTAGCTCTGGAAGTTGATGGACTATCTGTCGGGCTCGTTCTTATAGCGCGGGATAGGTCCCGGGTTCGAATCCCAGGCTCGGCATTGTGTAGATAGTCGGTGATTCAGATAATATGAAAGGGGAACCAGCAAAACTTGAATCCAAGGCCAAGTTGATGAGATAGTTTTGAGTTATAGGCAATGTGAACGCTCCAGTGTGTTCGACTGGGAGAGGCTTCAAACAAGTGGTAGTTTAGCAGGCGTAGAAACTGTTATCGATTCGTGTCGGAGGAAGACGTTACGGCTTGTGGGGCGACACTAGGTGAGCGAGATGCTTAGTGAAGGAAGCTGAGGAGAGCAGTACGGCTCGTTCTGTTCGACATCTGTTCGATGATGTTGTGAAATTTCCATTCTGGCGATTTTGTAAGTGATGTTTAGTCGTCCTCAATGGGGTGACGGTCTGTGACAGTATTACTATGGAGGTGGGTAGGTATTGCATTGATTATTGGAAAGTTCATATGCTGATGCTGAGGGGGGGGGGGCGGTGGCAGGACGATCTCGAGGTAGTATCAAGGGGTTGGTGATAACTTGGACGCGATTCAAGAGGTAGAAATTCAAGGGAGCATTGTGAAGTATTCAAAATTCAGTATGTGCTCACGAAAAGTCATATTACAGGAATAGTGCTGGTCACAGGACCACTAGTTGGAGTAGGGATAGTGCTGGTCACAGGACCACTAGTTGGAGTAGAGGTAGTGCTGGTCACAGGACCACTAGTTGGAGTAGGGATAGTGCTGGTCACAGGACCACTAGTTGGAGTAGAGGTAGTGCTGGTCACAGGACCACTAGTTGGAGTAGGGATAGTGCTGGTCACAGGACCACTAGTTGGAGTAGAGGTAGTGCTGGTCACAGGACCACTAGTTGGAGTAGGGATAGTGCTGGTCACAGGACCACTAGTTGGAGTAGGAATAGTGCTGGTCACAGGACCACTAGTTGGAGTAGGGATAGTGCTGGTCACAGGACCACTAGTTGGAGTAGGGATAGTGCTGGTCACAGGACCACTAGTTGGAGTAGAGGTAGTGCTGGTCACAGGACCACTAGTTGGAGTAGGGATAGTGCTGGTCACAGGACCACTAGTTGGAGTAGGGATAGTGCTGGTCACAGGACCACTAGTTGGAGTAGAGTTAGTGCTGGTCACAGGACCACTAGTTGGAGTAGAGTTAGTGCTGGTCACAAGACCACTACCATTTAATGTAGGGCTACGTTTCTATCCTTTTTAATGACCACAGCATGGGGATTCGCTCTCGGTATATGCATCAACATCGCCGGTGCTGTGACTATCAATCTCGGTACAGTCCTTATGAAATACCATGCATCAGTTCGCAGTGGTTTCGGCCCATGGTTGAAGATCGGTCTCTTGCTCTTCTGTATTGGCTCGGTCCTCACCTTCAGCTCCTTTGCACTTGCGCCGCAATCTCTGTTAGCTGGAGTCTCAGCGGTACAGTTTGTATCCAATCTTCTATTTGCAAGGTTCCTACTTGGTGAAAATTTTAATATTAGTAACACTACGGGCACTGTCATCATTATCATAGCCATAGTACTGCTCGTAGTTGCATCTCTCGAAACGGAAAATCCCAATTCTGTTGATGAGATATTTCACGACTATTATTTCTCTTTTACTCATTTGTATTTTCTCTGCAGTCTGCTTGGAATCTGCTCGCTATTCGCATTCATATTTTGGCTGCGTACTGGCGTGTTTGTCCTCTGGCCTCGGAACTCTCCGAAGGTCAATCGACTTCAATGGGAGCTCTCTCTACCTCGCTCACAAGGGCGTAAGACCCGCTTCCTCCTGCCACTCCTATACAGTACTGTAGCGGCATCATTCGGCAGTCAATCGGTTGTTGCTGGAAAAGTCTTGGCAGTTGTGCTCGCGGCTGGCATCGTTGAAGGGGAGCCTTCGGAACTCTATCAGCCTCGGACATTCCTGGTTTTGTTTCTATGGGTGTTTGCTGCAGTGTTTTGGGTGATTCATTTGAATCGAGCCCTACGAATTTTCCCGGGGGCATTTGTGGTACCGCTGACACAAGTGTGTTGGACATTCGCATCTATGATTTCTGGAGGCATAGTGTTTAAGGAGTTCCAACAGATGGAAGCGTGGAGCTTGGCTTTGTTCGCTGTGGCCGCAGCAGTGCTGTTCTTCGGCGTATTCTTACTATCACCTAGGAAGGGTCACGTTCATAGTAGCACTACTAGTCTACCGCCAGCACCAGCGGTTGATGTCGCTTGTGTGGAGGATGAGAGCGACCCGAGAAGGGTTGGTGAAGATGTGTCCGTGTTGGATCCACCAGCATTACCCTCTCTTGGTTCTCGGCTGGAGACTGAAACTGATCCTGTGGCCGGGCAGAATTCAATGAGGCAAATCATGAGCGCGGTTTCGATCGATGCTTGCCGCGATGTTCGAAGTGACGATGAATTGCAGATGCCAGGGAGTTTCATATTCACTCCTAGGGGCGAGTCGCCGCGAAGGGAGGACCCGGGGTGTGATAACGGAAGGCAAATTACGTTGACTTTGGATGCAACTCTTGGGGAAGGTGTTGATGTGGAAGTGAACTTTCCGGACCCCCCATACATTCGAATCAAACGGTGGTGGTGTCATCGTGCGAGAGCGAGGCGTGAACGACTGCGGCGACGCGGAATGTCTAAGGACTTGCCGAGTACGAGCGCGCGGTCGTCTGAGCTGAGCACTCCTAAAGAAACTGATATGAGTGATATTGAAATGGCGATTCACGATGGACGCCCACCAGCGCAAGATTCTTGTATTTCGCAAGATTTCGGTCAGTACAGTTCATTGCAAAAGTCTACTGACGCGACCACGACAGCATTATGAGTGGTTTCGCGATGGGTGACGATTCTGTATCAACGTGGTTGGTCGTTTAAGGCCTGCTGGACAGGTTTTGTAACTTTCGTATTCGAATCTTTTCGAACGTACCACATGGTCTCTTTCATTTAATTGGGAACCTCCTATCGTTGCCGACTAGTCATAATCGATATCTAGCTTCTGAGTAGGTCAGTAGTACATTGTCACCATCATCTCAGTCACGTAATTGCTTGCAACGGTTGTGTGTTTTGTTTGACCATCGTGAGATCCCGGGTTCAAATCTCGGTACCTCCATCTCACAGACTGACAATTTAATCAACTTTGTATGACCAAGCCGGGTAGAGGGGACCTCTCTTCAGATCGACACCAACATCCAATGCAGTGAGTCGCAGCATGGCGCGCTCTCGTTCATTGTGTTCTTCAGGTTGGGGATGATCCCTGAAGAAGGGCCTCTACCGGTGGATGACGCCTTTGTGGAGGAGCAGAAGCCTCGTGCACCGACGCAGTCGACGACAACGACGACGACGACGACAAGGACGAGGAGAGGAAGCTGTGGTCACTGGTGTGGTGGAATTGGCGAAAAGCTGAAGAGCAATCTTTTGAAAGTGCTGCCGGCTATAACGATCGATGCATCACAGGAGTATCGGAATCAAGATCAGTTCCGAGTGGAAGGAGCTTTTGTATTTAACAACAACAACAACAGCACTGAGGATACTAGAGAGATTGAGTCATCGCGTTATGCGAGGCCAAAGAGCATTGCATTGCAGAATGGGGATATCCCGGACCCGCCTATCTATGAGCTCAAAAAGCGGGCAAGAAGCTTGAGCGGAGCGAAGCACAAGCCGGTGGTTGAGGAGACGGAGAAACTCCAAGCAGAAGATGAAGGTCGTCACACAGGCGGGGATAGAGAGCCTCTGATGCCTTCACGAGACTAGACTCGCTATATATGAAAAAAACCTCTACTGCTACGCCTTACTACAGTCAGTTTCATAGCTGCAAGTCTGTGCACATTCTGTCAAGTCACGGGTTGGGGTCGCGACACTCTTCCCGTTCATTATGCAGTTCCAGACGCATTTGTGCGAGCCGTCGCTTTGTAGCAGCTTCACTACGGTAGTCGTGGGGCCTCGTACGGCTATTTGTTATAATTTCGAATACGATGGCAGTACTGATACGTGTAGAAGTACAATTATGTCTCATATTAAATACGAATCGTTCATCTCAAAATTTTCTTCATATTCGTCATCGTCGAAGATCTTCGGAATTGTGCTGGTGTTGTGTTGTGGGAGTTCCATCGGAGAAGGCTGAGTGTACCTAAGCTTCGAATCTGTCTAGGAGAGGAAGAGTTGGAATGTACGTTTAGTTTCCTTGGCCGAGTTCGGCAATTCTCCCACTACATTGTGGAAATTCCTATACTACTCATGGTAGAAGTAAACAAGAACCGATAATATATTCCCCTAAATTACCCCAGTCATGTTCTGATGGTCATCGACACGTGTAACATGTTACTCATGTAGTAGCCCATATACAGGTTTTTCCGCTGAGGTGAGAGGTGTCCGCTCGCTCAAAAAGCCTTAGATAGAACGCACCGAATAGCGCTAGCCAACCGCAGTTCGCAGTGTCATCTCACAAGCTGATCTCATTAGTTGTGATCTTGTCCCGATCAGTCACTAAAGTTGCGTCCTTCAGTTAATTGATTTTTTCCATCAACTTCCATCACGGTCGAGTGGAGGCAAAACGTGCGATGCCCCAGCTTAATCGTGTCATTTTTTTGGATGTTGATGGAGTTCTACATCCCTTTCCCTTGTGAGACCATGCACGCGCGCCTCTGGTCTTTGTTTAACATTTGACTATCAGGTTAGGTCAGGATGCCCCACAAGATAACGAAGCGATGGAATGCCTGAAGGAGTCCTGTATGCTTCAGCTCAGTAGAATAGTTCGCATCACTGGTGAGGAGCTTAGACTCAATCAAGGTGTATTCATCTGTCGCATCAGGTGCTTCTATAGTCCTATCATCGAGTTGGCGGTTCTTCCCTAGCACTCGACAGAGGTTGCAAGATAGGCTTATGCGTTACGGCATTCCACCATTCAAACGGTGACTAGAAACGTCGATTACCCGGGTTGTTGCCAGATTGCTGTGTCAGATGGATCGCTGCTGACATCAAGCGGGACGTAAAGAACCGGATGGATCTCATCATGGAATTCGTCGGAGCTAATTCGGAGTTAGTCAGCGATGGTTGGGTGGTCATCGACGATGCCGATCTCGTTGTCAATGAAACGAGCCTTATTGCGGAGGTCTTCAAGCAACACTTTGTGGGTTCTCCTTGTCTGGTCCGTATGTTCATCGTCCTCCTATAAGGTACGGACAGACCCCGTGATAGGGTTGACGAAGGACGCGGCTGACAAAGCTATAGCGATACTTCGTGAGAACAACTGTTCGAGTAGCTCTCCTGACGAATAACCACATGAGCTCTGAGTCCAATGCATTCATAGTTCCTGTCGTGCATATCCCTTTATTGGTTTGCGTACGAATCGGTAAGAGAGTTTCATTCAAGTATAGAGTGACCCTCGTCATGGCGTGTCTGCGTCATACTAAACACAATCACCGTTGGCTGAACGGACTTCAAGCCTATTTGTAGCGTTCAAATGTTGAGTTATATAGTTGGTCCCCCGTATTAAGATGTTTTGTTCCTCCAACAGTACTTGAGAGAACGCGAGGAATTGAATAGCCCTACGGTTCTTGAGACGGATCTATCCCATTGGAATTTGAGGTTAAAAATTGTTGGATTCAGCCAACTTGCACATACTTGCACGGTTGAGAGGTGCGAATCTGTCACCTGTTATCACATACGAGTAACGGTGACAAATATGATCGTTTCACTTCAGTGTGACTAGTGGTTCATGACTATACCTAAGCTTTGTCTAAGTTTCAGCCTGAAACACAAATGAGTCATGTGAAATGCAAAATTCGCGGATTTGCTTGAGAAAAGGAGTGCTCCTTAAAGACGAGCTTGGTCGAACGCGGCTTTCGACCGAGTGATTTCATATTAACTTCCGAGATGAAGCCCTTCCAAATAGAAGGCACTAATGTCAGACGATCAAATTGCGTAACGGACTTTCCCTGGATCGAGTCGCTTTTCCCTCGCCAGGCAAGTGACTCACCCACAAGGGAATTCGAAAACGATTTTTTAACACGTTGCCATGCCATTGGTGAACCACGTTGGGCTGAGTCGCTTCTCCCGCTTACTCCACGTTAACTTACTGCACAAGTACTACGAGTGAATATCCGGTATAACTATCGGGTTTAGTAGTAGTGAGGGAGGATGAGCAGTAGTACAGAGGAATATTACAATCATACAAGCTACGCTATCATCACAATGAGATGGTTTAATCCTTGATGCCATAGCGCCCGCAGCAAATATCAGTACAAGGCGGCTCATTCGGTAATACCAAGATTGGCGACTACTCATTGTGGGTGAAGTCGATACGCATAAATTCATGGTCGAGTGCCTCACTAGCCGTGATTCTTCGTGACGGGTCTACTTCAAGGCACCACTCCACGAGATCAGCCAGGAGCTCGTGACCAGGAGCTACCATACGTCGAAGAGGACGACAGTCTTGGATATTCTGCAAATGCTTGTGGTCGTGGATGCCATGCAAAGTCCATTGAGAATGTCGATCTAGCGTTAACAACTTCGCCTTAGACTCGGAATTAGAACGGCCGAGGTAACTCGAGCTGAATCTCCGGTCCAGTACTCTCTGAAAAGAACAACAATCATCATAAGGCGTAGCAAGAACCACACCGAGCTTACTTCCATCATGTGAAGATGCTCAAGATTGTCATGTGTCGGGAAGAGTAGTTCGCCACTATATGCCTCCATCAGAATACACCCGACACTCCACATATCGGAAACTTCACTCCAACCGTGTCCGAGGATAACTTCGGGACTGCGGTATTGTCGAGTGTTGACGACCGAGCTATGATGGTCATCACGGAAAGTACCGTTTCCGAAATCGATGACCTTCATCCTGTCACATTTGGGCCGGAGATAGGGCTTAGTACGTCGTCTCGAACTACCATCACAGCCCCTCAAACGTCTAGGTAGATCAGCCGACTCCAATTCGTAGCAACTACCATCGCGCTTAGTCGTAGCGTGCATGAAAAGAACGTTTTCGGGCTTCAAATCAGTGTGAGTCAAATGCAGTTCATCGTGGCAGAATTGCAAAGACTTGAACAAAGCACGAGCAAGAGCCTGTACGTCCGTGATGAACAGCCCTCGATAATTGTTAGCTTTGATGAGATCATACAGACTGCAACCGAGGACCTCAAATGCCAGACAGTAGTATTGATGATGATAGAACGTCTCATACAACCGCACTATGTGAGTATGAGTGTGCGTCAAGCCGAGCTTGTCCATACGACGATTCAACCGTTCAAGTATCTCAGCTTCTATCTCAGCGGACTCCTTGTAACGTTGAACATCTCTGATGACCTTCACGGCTACCATCTGATTGTCGTAGAGAGTATCAGCACAACCAATGACCCGTCCGAAAGTGCCATCGCCCAGATGTTTCATGCAAATGTAGCGACCAGAGTCACCCAATCTGTCACCCTTCTTCCACTCAAAGTGTACAATATCATCGTCCTTGCCCTTAGCTGGAGGATGATCACTCGATACACTGCTACCAGCAGTCTCACTAGAGTAACTTGTTGTTGAGCTCTGTGTGTCATAGTAATGTTTACTCTTCTTACCGTAATCATCGTAACCTCTTGAGGACCATCTCGTGGACATTGTACCCCTATGCGATCGACTCCTCGACCGTCGCCACTTATGCGAGTGCCAACTAGAAGCATAGTACGGCTTATAAGAGGAATGCATGCCGTATTGACCACCACGACGACTACTATAATAACTACGATGAGGCATACTGTTATATTGGGAAGATGACCATCCTCTTTCTTGACGACGCTGGTGTAATCGATCCCCAAGGCGAGCGCTTTTTTACTTAGCTAGTAGTCAAGTCGGCTCAGTTACAAAATAGCAAAGGAGCAAATAGCAGTGCCAATTAGCTGGAATGTATATTCCCTGCGGCTTCTGCTGTTGTGCTAGTGTGTAAGAACGCTATGGCTGATATACAGAGGAGCAAAGTAGCAAAATTCACTTTACAAATACGCAAATTTGCCGTATTGTATAACAGAAACTGCTCGAATGAATATCGTTTGCTAGTTTATATTTCAGAAAATTGCTAGAATATATAAAAGTTGCCGCTATGTGAAGTGCTACTATGTAATAATTTGAGCAATTTTGCTCAAAGAAGGGGCAAACCAATAAATTGCTCCTTCTACTATTTAGCAAATTGCTACATTTCAGAGGAGCAACTTTCCGCTTTACGAATGGGCAACCCCGCAATGGAGCAAATTTTTGCAATTCTATAATCGGAAGAAGAAATTGAAATTTCGCACGCGAGATTCGAACCTTGGTGGGTTGTTGGTGATTGTGTTGAGCATTGCATTATAGTTTCGAAGTCTCTGAGTGGTGACTCTTTTGCAAAGTTCTGTGGTTCTGTCGATATAGATAAGTATAGTTGCAGCACTGGGAGAATGATGGATGGACTATTGCAAGTGGTAGTAGGTCGATAGTAAAGACGCTCAAAGAGGGAACTCGAAAGTAGTGTCAGAAGTAGTGAAGGGAAAACACTGGTGGTATTGGGATTGTGGTTAAAACTTTTGCTATGCTCTGTATTATGTTTTCAAGTAGAGGATTTGTGTTTACATGGTAGTTCGTATTGGGCGGAATTACTCGTACTGAGTGATCCGAGATCACTTATTTGGATCAACATGGATCACTCATCTGCAGTGCAGTGCTGTATTGCAGGCACCCCAGTGGTGCCCATGCGAGGTGTCGTGGCTTTCATACACGCATCCTGATCCCTACGTGGCCTATTGCATGCGAACCGATATGCTCTTCGGTAGTTTGAGCAAATACTGGTCATTGGAGAAAGATGCCCCTCGCGAACATCGAAGTTATCGAGGAAAGAGGCAGGCTGGCTTAGCAGTGCTAAGTTAGCACTTCGCATCTACCCGGCGCTGAACAAGTTCTTCCGAGGTACCAGATGTGAGGAGATAGTGCGAAAGTACTCGCCTAACAACAATGTTATTTTATTGGTAGAGGAGTATGAGAGCCACGCGGCAAAAGAATTGCAGCAGAAGCGGTCGAAAGAGGACGAGCGTGAGGAATCGAAGTAGTTTCTCCCATCACTGGAGACTAGCGAACAAGTACACACTCGCAGTAAGGTAGGCACCTCAGTGGTCCCCAGCTGTTGTAGCTGCTACAAGTAGCTGTCTCGGTGATTGGTAGAGAAAATTTGGACGATTCTCAATATGCTTCTCATGCAACCCTTTATAGTATCTCTATGAAGGCCCTTTAGTGGTTCCCGGGAGTGAATATTGTGTGCGGAGTGCTGTAGAGTTCATATTTAGTAATTCTGTCCGTGTTGCGTTACCCCTGTACAATTCTTCGACACCTCTGCACAGTCCATAATAATAGCTCCACGAAAGCACTCTGATGAGTGACACTGTCCGTGAGTGAACGTTTCTCGTGTAGAATGTCAAAGTTGCCCGTAATACTTACCTAATGCCTACTTAAGGATTTAACTTCTGAGTATTGTTGAGTCGTCAATACGTACGATCGTAGTGAACCATGAGATACAATTGATACGATGCAAATAGAGAGTGGATACTCGAAGAGGGGGACGCAATTTAACTGTTATCTCATCTGATTCAATCGCGACATGCAAGAGCAATCATGTTTTTGGTATTCAGCATTGATCATAACTCGCGCTGTCTTCAGACTGAATGATATATCTCACTAGAGTGCTATCACGCTTTGATCCGGTACTAAGTGAGACACGAGGTGTGACACCTCTGATAGATACTTAGTAAGTGCACAGGGCATGAACATGCACCAGAATGGATATAAGACGCAATACCGTAATCGAACGAGAAATGCTATCCCATAACTATGTTTGCTCGATTGTATATTACTCGTACGAATAATGCAAAAGGGTAAGTTTGCTAATAACGCTAACAGAGACGCAGCTTGAGCGAGTTAGCAAAACGCTAGTATATATTCCCGCAGGGCGTGAGTTACAAGAGAGCAAACAGCCGAAACATAAAAGTAGCGCAGCGTTGTCACATACCGGCAACTGCCAATTTGTATATTTCATGGAGGAACATCATAAAAGGTGCCAGACTACATAATTACAACGCGAAACATATTTAACAGCAAGTGAGCACAACTTGCCAAAATAACAAGAACGTGCGGGCGAAGCACACTTGGGCAAAAGTGCCAGCGCGTAAAACACCCCGGGGGAATATACAATGCAGCAAAGGAGAGCGACTTTTTTTCGGAAAATACAGTTATCATAAAGCATGATACACCGAGTCATGCGAGTACAACAAATCATCGTGACATGTCTTATACTGCGAACTCGGTCGACTTAATTACGGCCACTCTTCCTCCTTGGCCGCCGCTTCATCCCTTTGATTCAGTCTTGAGTCGTCCAAGAATCCGAAGAGCTTCGGTCCAGATCCAACTTCGAGGCTCGCCATCTTCAAGTTGCTGCGAGTGCTTCAGGTCCAGTCTTCTCCAACTCCCTCCGTCCTTCAGGTTCTTCTCTCGAGGCTTGACCAACAAGAACTGGATCCAGCATATGGTAGAGTGCCAGGGTAGGTACCGGTAGACGTGTCACTGGTCAAAATTGGCCCAGGTGCTGAGG
>NW_003207738.1:5152-9087 GCF_000006405.1 Perkinsus marinus ATCC 50983 | reverse complement strand
TACTTGCAATAGGATCCAGGCATAATAAAATCACAGTAAGCATCACCGACAGGACAACCCGAAATTTCAGAAGCCAGAACAACCTGTTCTGCCGTAGACAAGGACACGCTGAAGTATGAGACAAGCGCAATAGCAAGTGTTGGCGTCACCGACATGTTAAGCACGTAATAACAAAAAATAACTGAAGACAATAAACGTACACCATAGAACACATCTCTCCAAGATGAGAGGAACAAGAACCATCAGCTTGTAAAGCTTACACACCTATCAGGTTACTGATGCTATACAGAAACCCCCTCAAATTCCACTTACCAACTGAGTACATTATGACAATAGAGTGATCACTTTAGACAGTGAATCACAATAGCTATTAGCTGATGGCTAGAGCCGAGTGGATTACTTCATAACACATATTAGCGAGCCTGATTGGAGCACCCTTCTGTAAGAAGTGACTAGTGGAGCTAAGGGTATGAGTGTAGACCCTTAGAGTTGAACTCCATGAGTTTGTATGCTAATACACAGCGTACTGGGAGGTCGCATTCACCGGGTGTTTGAGTGTGTCATGAACCTCGAACAGCTGAAAAGTGGAGCCTCAAACTATATAGCGTATACGTTACAATGACCTTGTGAGAGAAGGTTTTTGTTTCTTGACGGATCAACGATTCTATGGAATTGATCGTAAAACTACTAATCTGTCGACCAGTCGAGTTTGAACGCAACTAGCACCATCTCACCATGCATCGTGTTGAACGCGACGCGTTTATATAAGTTCTTCTCGAAGCTGATAATTCGCGAAGTGTCGAATGAGTTTGTGAGTTGCATCGACTAAAGAGAAAAATATTTTGGACGCGGTATTAGACATTCGCATATCTAACCTTCCTGGAAGAACATTAATAGATGAAGTCCTGAATAACACAGAGTTTAGAAACCTGTGAATGCGAGAAATCAATGCCCATTACATCAACCAACATGTTTGTGGGTTTACTTTGGCTTAATTCACGAGGTACAAAATCCGATGCTAAGGAACGAAGAAAGTGGGAGAATCGGATCGTCCAACTTGGCAGAGTTCGACGGCGCAGCACATTGCAATACTCCAGCAGATAGGATAGATGCGAAAGGTGGACTGCGAAACGAGAGCTGATAAGATGAGATGACGAAAAGAAACCGCGGAGATGGGCTGGTCACCCTCGACAACTATCGGAGACCTCAAAAGCAGCTGATGTGTGATAGGCATTGTCTGACCGCCTAGCCGGAATCGGCTTCGAGCGAGAGAGAGAGTCTAGCCCTGTGACAGTCTTTCTCTCATCGCTACTGTCAACCATAACAGAGGCTGATGGTGCATAATAAGTTGATGCTGACTATGAGTCAGTGACTTCAACGCAGAGAATATCGATCGCCCATGTATTATTCACTAGAATCTAAACTCATCCTTCTTAATCACTTGGGAGAAACATCTCTACTACTTAGCAAAGGGGTAGCCGAAACAATGGCATCATAGCAATGACAGAATTTGAGCGCCTCGTCAGCGCGCTGGAGCAAATGATCGTTCGAACGATCAGCCTCCGAGGAAAGGCACTTAAAATTAGGCAGTAGAAAAAATGGAAAATAGCAATCAACTGAGATCAGAGGTACATCACTCATGCATTCAATGCCGAGTCACGGATTTCATCGGCCTCCTTCTGAGTCTTCTTGTAACGACGTCTCAGTTCAGTAAACTGCTCCGGAGTGGCTTGGAAGTCCTGGAAGCCAGCAGCATCGAGCCACTCAGTAGATGGGCCATAGCCAACTTGAGTATAACCCCAATCAGAATAACCATTCTGATATTTGCCGAGGAGAGTATAATGCAAATTGAGCCACTTCTCAGTAACATAGTCACCAAAGCCATCCATCTCGGTCTCTACTTGGTCGGGGCTTTCAGTGGCCATCATAACATCAACTTCGTGCTCGATCTCGTACTGAGCCTTCCTAACGTCATTGATCATATACATGTACTTGAGATCCATGACGTTACAAACAGTTTCAGATGCCCACCAAAGGGACTTATCGCTGAACTCTCCCTGCCAAGAGTACTCAAGGGCAGGAATAGACTTAACAGTCTGATCGTGCTTGACAATGATGGGAATGTAAACACTGGCATGTGGGGTCATTGGGGCGAAGTAAATAACATTATAGTCCTTATACGTAACAGCAATGTAAGAATACATAGTACGATAAAGAGAGATTGCCCTTTCCCAAGCACCGTGCTGGAAAGTAGCTTCAGCACGCCCACCGGCATATCTATTGGGAGTCTTGAAGGGACCACCAGCAACGACATGATCAGTGAGGTCATACGCAGTTCCCTCCATGTGATCTCTGTAGAAGCGCCTCATAAAGTCAATGGTAACGGGTACATCTGGCTCCACTGAGAAGGGATAGGTTGGATGATCCCATTCGACACCAAGAGTTGGATCGAGATTGAGCGAAGGGGCGAAAAGGGAAAGACCTCTCCACACACGACGACCGGAGTAATAAGGATTGTTGTACTCGCTGACACTATACGTGGCAGTAAAGTCCAGAAGACCCTCACCATTCCACCAACCAAGTTTCAAAGCGATATCGAAGATGTTGTCAGAGAACATAAAGTTGTCACCATCACTTGGATCGATCTCTCGAATAACAAAGACATTCGGGACGATGGTAGCATGGCCTTTGGGGACTCTTTCAGCAGCCCACACTGCACCTTCAGCGGTATCATCAGGTAGAATATGGAATACCCATACCTCGGTACCATCGGCGATTGTTAATGCCTCGCCAGCCTCTTTAACGCCAATAGAACCGTAGAAGCCATGCTCCTCAGCGAGCTTACCCATTGTCTGTATGGCACATCTAGCAGTGGAGCAGACCTCGAGGGCGATATCAGACAATTCACCCACCCAGAACAAGGCGCCGCTACCGTTCGGGCCGTCTCCCTTCGGAACAGAACTCAAACGTCCACTGCAGCTGCTCTCACCCATCGATAAACCGGCTTCATTCATAACACCATAAGCGGCATCCCAATACCCGTAAGTCGTCCCTTCCGGCATGTCAATGTACCCGATAGGTACACTGGGCTTTTGGTCGGGAGAGGTGGGAGCATAACTCGGGGCTCGAGAGGCATCAACAATTCTCGGGTAGTTTTGAAACTGTTTGTAGACAGCCCTCTTCTCACCAGGTCCATAAGTCTTCGGAGGAACATAAACCATTCGGAAGTCGAGAGGACTTCCATCAGCGCTTGTGGCAGCGATGCACCCACCATCAGCGGTAGCGGCACAATCAACAGCAGTAGCTGTACAGTGATCATGATCTAGACGATCACGAGGTGCAGACAGGACGGCTCTACTCAAGCCGACCGAGGCCAAGAGGACCAAGACGAATGAAAGCATTCCTACACAATCAATGAAAAAACTGATTGAAGAGCATTGAAGATCTCATTTGACGATGAGCTTTGTTGACTGACTGACAGCCCCTGGTATCCTCGAGGCTAGCCGTGGCTACGATACGGCAGGCTTTGCGCCGGGGGACAGAGGACGACGCCCATTCAGGAACGTGAATGTGCCCTTAACAAAAGTGGATATTTTATTGTGATAAGGGGCGCAATTCCTAATACCAGTACAACAGAGATTGTAATCCGAGTCATTCGATGGTCCTTCGTGTCAACGCAAAACCCTATCCTGTACAATAGCATCAGTCTGATCAGCGGAAACACTCATGAGACATTTCGAACTTGCTTAACATGATACTCATAATAGCCCTCTCACAGTAAACATGTAACAAATACTCCAACTTTAATGGGCGAAAACTTTTATGTTGAGGTCAATGATTCCTCTGGTAGCCTTGTATGCGATAACATTAACCCTGGAAGGCTTCCAGTGGGAGCTGACCTAATGAAATGGCGAAGTGACAGAGTGGACGAGAAT
>NW_003207738.1:0-5052 GCF_000006405.1 Perkinsus marinus ATCC 50983 | reverse complement strand
AGATGGAGTACAACAAGGGTCCTAAGACGGACCCTTGTGGCACTCCCCGTTGAAGGACCACCGAGGCTTCGTCGGCGCCAAACTCTAGGTGTACCTGCTGTCCGGTAAGCCATGACCTAAGGGTGCGCACCAAGTATGGTGGCACTCCTAGACGGTTGAGCTCTGAAATGATAAAAGAATGCTTAACGCTGTTGAAAGCATTGCTTTCGTCTAGCGTAAGCAAAAGGGTATGGTGACCCTTCTTTCCCATTCCACTCTTGTAGGCTTCGACGATCCTCTCCAATGCCGTGTCGCAGCTGCGACCGCGGCAGAAGCCATGGATCTCCGGCACTCGGAACTTGTCGCCTAGGCTGTGAAGAAGCCTCTCAGCGATGACGGACTCAAGGAGCTTGCTAGCGCATCGAAGTAATACCACAGGACGCCAGCCAGAAGCCGTGAAGATATCTCGACCTGGTTTAGACAAAGCAATACATTTACCGTCCTTCCATTCCTCTGGGTATTCTCCAGTCTTTAAGATATCTGTGAAGGCTTCGGCCCATTTAGCAGCAAGCTGTGGCGCAGTCTTCTTCAAGACTTCCCCATTGACGCCATCGCTGCCAGGAGCCGAGATCTTCAACCTTCCAATCGCTTGTAAGACTTCGTCCTCTGTGACTTCTTCCACCAGGTCTCGATTGATCGGACGGACGCCAGCTCTGTCTAGACCTCGCTGTCGGTCATCGTCTCGAGGGAATAGCTTTTGTAGTAGATACTCCGCTTGGTTGGAGTCTGGCCTGCCGTTAAGAACAGCAGCAGAAGACTTACTTTTAGGGCCTCTGATGCAGCTTGAAAAGTCTTTAAGGGATGCATAGAAGCGATCCCGGGCCCTTTTCTTCGCCGCGCGGACTTCGATCCTGTAGAGTCTTCGTCGCTCCAGAAGCTCTTCTTGCCAATGCTCGATCTGGAGCACGGCGCCGTTCCTCTTGGCTGCTTGGAGTTTCTTCTGCGCCTTGTTGAGACCCTGTTTCAGCTTCGTCAGCTTCTGACTCCACCAAGAAGGTGAGTCACGTCCCTCCATCAGAGGGGTGTTGGCCGCTACAGCCTCCGAAAGTGTAGCGGCGATTTCCACAGCAGAGGAGTGGTCCGGGATGGTCGCAGCAACTTCACCGACCTTCTTGTGGTCAGTGAGTCGTAGTTGTAGTCTCCGGGGAATACTAGGTGCAGAGTCCTGAAAACTAATTCGAATCAACCGATGGTCGCTACGTGAAAACTCATCGGAGAGTTTCCATTCATGTAACGGCACTCGGCCGAACGCCACAGTGACGTCAATATGCGAGCTTCCAACACCACCGACAAAGGTCGGGTCTGGAAACAGGTCTGGCCTGTTTAAGACCATCCCGTGTCCACGCAGACAGATGGTGAGGAAGTCGTCGCCAATCTTCCACTGGGCGTCATGTCTGCTGCTGGTGGGGAGGGGAGACCCCCATAACGCAGAATAACCATTGACGTCGGCACCTAAGATGAATCGGCCGACGATGGCGAAGGCTTCTTCCAGATCCTGGAAGGCCTTCTCTCGCCGAGCCGAATTGTTGGGATGGGCGTAAAGTGATGCGAAGGTGCCGAGACGAGTCCTAACTAAACAGAAGTCTTCGTTGGCCATCATCGACGTTCCTTCAATTCCGTTCCTAAGCAAAATGCCAACCCCGCATCCTTTCCGACCATGGAAGGAATAGGATGGGGGTGGCTTAAAGTACTTCGGTACTTCTTGACAGAGTACCACATCTGCTCCTAAAGTACAGATAATACTAGACGCAACTTGCCTTTTCCCAAGGTTGAGCTGCACTAGCTCTAACATTAGTTAGAGCTAGGTGCTGCCACCGCGCCAAAGTCTGTCCTTTCGGCCAGACGACGGCAAAAGGCCTGGGCGCTGGGACAAGCGGCGGAGGTGGCCTGGTGGTTGGCTTGGCGACGACCGGGCTTGCCGAGACGAGCTTGCTGCTGGTTGAAATCCAAGCAGTTGCGGCATCTCTCGCCGCCAGCGTTGCACTGTTGTCGCTCATGTGAACCTGCGCACCTGGTACAAGTACAGTCTTTACCGTTAGCCTTCTCCGGACAGTTGGGGCTTATATGCCCCAACTTCGAACAATAAAAACATATCGTCGAATCTCTGGCAAGGCTCCATCTCGTGAGTAAATGATTTATCTTGAGCTTCTGAGTCTTCGACGCTTCCAAGGCTCGGAAGAACTCAGGAGAGGCTGCTACCACGAGGTTTGGTCCGCGCCAGTGGATCGATTGAACGATGCCACTGGGGACATTTTTACCTGTAAAAACAGAGGCATTTTCCTCGCGGATCACTTTTTCGAGTGATGCCGCGGAGATGTCTCTGGACACTGCTGCTCCAAAGCAGATAATGCGCGGGAAGCGCGTCTGCTTCTTAGAGCAGCTGTAGCCGGTCAACTTAGCGTCGACACAGCTAATCACACTTGGTACGGCCGCCGCATCACGGATGCTTAGGCCGATACCAACCTGTCCTACTGGGAAGACGCCAGTAACGACAATCTCCTTTGGTAGCGCCTGAAGGGCAGTTACTCGAAGAGCCGAAAACTGCGCCTTGCTCAGAGGCGCAGGATTTTGACCCGTAGGCCTGATAATTACCACTGGCCGGCTACCACTAGTGGTAGCCTTTTTCGCTGCCGACGCAAACGGGTTAGGCGCCTGCTGCACGCGTGGCTTCTGTCCGCCACGAGCTGGGCCAGCGTTACCGCTGACCGCAGTCGCATAGGACTTAGGCGCACGACGTGCAGTGACCACTGTAAACCCGTCTTTGTCGACAGGAGCTGGGGCCTGGCGTCTCGGAGGTGCGGCAGTGGTCTGGCGCGGCTGCCCAGTGGCAGGACCGGCCTTCGCACGTTGCGCTTTGGCCTGACGAGCCGTAACCACTCCAGGGTTAACCGACCGTCTTTGGATGGGCAAGGTTGGGGTGGAACCCGCAGGTTTGGCATCAGCCGAACCACTGCCCAGGCTGGCCTGTACGAGCTCCACAATGGAGTCCAAAAGAGCCGATATAACCGGGGCTTGAGGACCCAAAGGGAGAGTACTGATCAGGGTACGCAAGAGCGCAATGATCTGGCACAACGCTGGTGCAGGATTGGCGTTAGCCGCGCCTGACGCAACCTGCTGGCCGTCCGAGACACCAGAGCATAGCTTAGAGTCACCGCTTCCGTCTCGCGAAGGGTAGGGACGAGGAGGTGAAGGCTCGCGCGCAGGGGAAGGGGGAAAGAGGGGCGCAGGGGTGGAGGACGCGGGGGAGGAAGGTGCGCCGCCATATTGAAAGTCCAGCACGTCTGCCTCCAGCTGATCCATCGAGACATCCGCTTCTATAGGGCACTCGTCTGCCCAGCTATTGCCGTCCGCGCCTTCATTGGCCAGCATGTCCGACTGCATCTTGTCCCAATGACGTTCGCAGACATCCGGATATAGATCACAACGTGAATTCATATCGGAGAAACACGGATCCCTAACTAGAGCAAAGCGCTTAGGCGAAGAGTTTCTACCTGATTTCTCTAAACTCTTCTCGTGACGGTTCGTTGACGAACCTGGTGACTGCGCCGGCTGAGCTAGCGAATTAATACCACACTTCGCCGAACTCTTGCCAGAGCGCCCAGATGGGAGGCCTGGAAGACCTGGTATGGAAGCACTGCTTCTACCTTTGTTAGTTAATCTATAGTCCTTATCGGACTGCCTCAAGGCTTTGTTGTTTGTCTTAGAGGGTAACCCCATAGAACAGAGAAAAGATAGGATAGATCAGGAGAGCGACTTGCTGGCAAACACTTTTGAATTTGCTACTTTCAACATTTGGTTGCTAAAACCTATACCAGAAATTGCTAGGGTGTAAATGGGGTTGCCACTTTGCAACTGGGAAAGCAGCACGTACAAAAGAGCAAAAAAGTGAGACTGTCAGAAATTATAGCATTTGGCAAATCCGCAATATCAGCAAAAAGTTGCGATTGCCGGATTGTATTACACCGCAGAGCGGACGAGGATTCCTCGTTCATGACGATAATCTTCCGGTATCCTCGCAAGTAATCTCTCATACGTACCCCTCGTCATTCCAATAACTTTGCTCTATTGCACCTCAAGACTATCAAATATTCACTGGTCTATATCAGTCGACTGTGCAACCCTCTACCCCATACACTAACGGACCCAACAAGCCAGATATGGAAATTACTAAATTGTCAGAACATCCTGGATGTAAGACTCTACTACTTCAAGAGTTGAGTTGAGAGATATGAGATTAAAATGAAAAGTTGAACCATTAGTTGAACATAAACTACTCAGCATTAACCTTGCTAGCGAAAGATCAGATACATTCACATGGAATACTCTCCCAAAGCTGACGCGTTTCAGAGCCCTCGCTCAAACGCCTATCGCTTTGACAGAAACTAGGAGTACTCCAATACTTACAATAGGATCCGGGCATGATAGAATCACAGTAAGCATCACCAACAGGACACTCCGAAACGCTGGAAGCAGTTGTAGATGGTGAAGCTGTAGTCGGAGGAGTTGTGGTCGTAGTCGGAGGAGTTGTAGTCGTAGTCGGAGGAGTTGTAGTCGTAGTCGGAGGAGTTGTGGTCGTAGTCGGAGGAGTTGTGGTCGTAGTCGGAGGAGTTGTGGTCGTAGTCGGAGGAGTTGTTGTCGTAGTCGGAGGAGTTGTTGTCGTAGTCGGAGGAGTTGTTGTCGTAGTCGGAGTCGAAGGACAATCACATGGGATACTCTCCCACAGCTGACGCGTCTCAGAATCCTCTATCAAACGTCGATCGCTCTGGCAGTAACTAGGAGTACTCCAGTACTTGCAATAGGATCCGGGCATAATAGAATCACAGTAAGCATCACCGACAGGACACTCCGAAACGCTGGAAGCAGTCGTAGATGGTGAAGCTGTAGTCGTAGTAGTCGGAGGAGTTGTGGTAGTAGTCGGAGGAGTTGTGGTAGTAGTCGGAGGAGTTGTGGTAGTAGTCGGAGGAGTTGTGGTAGTAGTCGGAGGAGTTGTGGTAGTAGTCGGAGGAGTTGTGG
>NW_003205285.1:0-1605 GCF_000006405.1 Perkinsus marinus ATCC 50983 | reverse complement strand
GGGGCTGAACTGTGGCAAGCTTCTTTCTGCTCAGTCACCACGAGGCCACAACTGCTTCGATCTGTTCCCGATGCTGACAAGTGGAGGAAGCTAAAGGAGGAGGCCATGCAGATTGATGAGTGAGAGAGATGATAACGTTCTGATGTATCTGCAATACAGATACATATTGAAGCACCAAGAGTGCCTCACAGCTGTTCGGACAATGACCACCACTCAGCTGCTACCAGCACCGTTGCCGTACCCGAGCTATGCGGCTCTCCAACCTTTCCCGAGGTCTCAGTCATCTAACAGTTCGCAAGCGATCTTTTTTGATAGGGTCAGCGCACAGCCTGTCGATAATATCCGAGGAGCTGAGCCTTCCCCGGGTATATCGACTAGTCACCACAGCTTCGTTCCTCTTCGAGGCTCCCCTCAGGCGACAACGTGACATCTCCCGTTCGTATGCCAACCTGATTTTCGCGTCCCACACAGGTTCTGGCCACCACCCGACACTCGATTCGGCACTATGAACGTCACATCTACTAGTCCCGTGGGAGGTGAGTTTCAATGTGTTTCTGACTTCGCCTCACCCTCAGTGAGTCGTTGAATTGGTATTTCGTTTGTGTCATCGGTGTGCGCTCACGTTGCCCATACATGGGTTCTACAGGAGGGCGAGAGACTATATCCGCTCCACTGGAGCCGCTCTCGTCTCTGACCTCGTCCGATCAAGATGGGACCGATAAAGTTCCCGCACGACGAGCATCTATTCCGCCCATAAACGTTGCTGCCGCAGCAGTAAGATCATGACCGATGATATTAAGATGGATCGTAGCTAGTGTTTTGTTTTTCGCCTAGTAATTCAATGTGTTTGCGGGAAGCAACGTTCAAGATAACTCCGTGGTTAACCTCATCAACATAAAAGACAAAGCAAGACATGTTTGGCGCATGGCACAACTTGCGATAGTGACGAGTACATTAATTGAGCCAAGAATATTTGGGGGAAAGAAGTGGCATTACAGATGGCGATAACGCGACCGATTGTCTAAGACAAGTGCTCCATTTCCGTTCATGAACTGTCTGGGTCCATCCCTCGATACTGCTGTCAGACACGCGTTGTCAGATTGTGTTGCTGAACACCTTGCTGTCGTTTGCAGCAACTTGTTTCACGTTCGTGATTTCCGGTTATTACGACATAGCTCTGAGCCTTATGAAGATATAGCGTCATTTCGCTCCATTATCCCACATTAGCCTTGGCTCAGTGTGCTACTCTCGAATTGAGTGACTCGATAACAAACTCGAAATGGTCATCGCGGGAAATGAGTACATCAATCGTGCATGAAACCCAAATATAGATAATGCTCTCAGTCTGAGTGTCACACAGCTCGGCATGAAGGTAGTGATAACCCACCGCACAGTATAGAGACGAATGCGTATAAAGCCAGCTGCAAAGGGACGGCTACTTCATAAGGGGAAATAAAGTACAGAGATCCAAGCATACATATAGTTGATTTCACGTTAGACAGGAAAGATACTCACCAGAATGATGGGCCACGAGTGCTCCATGAACCTTCGCTCTTTGCCACCATATCTTACGGACAACCTAAAGCGACAGTACAACACAAATAA
>NW_003203572.1:0-3146 GCF_000006405.1 Perkinsus marinus ATCC 50983 | reverse complement strand
AGGGGAAGTATCGCTTCTCGCAATTTTATCCCATGTGTCTCGTAGTGAAATTGTCTGGAACTAAAAGTTCTTTCATATTGCGGTTGCATTGAATCAGCAGTATAGGACAAGAGCATCTGCTTCTAGAGTTCGAGGATTGAACTGGGGCCGTATGCGGATCCTGATTCATGAATCTGAGTCCATGATTCAACTCACGCTCTGATCCTGATTCATGATTCAAGTCACACCTTGATTCGAGCAAGCTGATTCAGATTCTTAGCTCAGGAGAAAAAGTCGAGATTTCTGAGTATGAGTACTTGAGGCAGACTCAGAATCGTGAGCAAGATCCTTGATCCTTGATTTATACTCAATGGCTGATGCGGAGTTTTTGGCACTGAGTCAGAGTATTTCATCAGTTCGAGATTAAATACTCAGAGGTAGCTTTTTTACTCGTGATTCGAGATTAATTCTCAGGAGTCGAGATTCTTTCGGGTTATTCAGAGAATTGCACCGGAATCCATTCCAGAAAGTATTCTTAGAATCGATTCTCAGAATCGATTCCTGGATCGTGACACGATCATCGTGTTCAGAGGATTCCATTCCCGAATATTCCGGAATGTATGCTGGAATCCAATCTGAAACGCGTTCAACGAATCGTGCTCTCAGAGTGAGTTCTCAGAATCTATTCTGGAATGGGAACCTTAATTTTTCGTAGCTTGCAACTCTTCGCTCCGCCCACGAAGCACTGTAGGCTACAGTCTGTAGCGGCGCTGGCTGATTACCAACCTGGTTGTTAACACAAGAACCGGGCATTTCTGCAGACAGACCGCTTAGTTATCCTTGGGGGTAGAAGGGTTGAAGAATCAATAAGGGAAAGGGGGAGAAGAACCCAACTACGATCTTGAGCCAAGATGGCTACCGTCACCTTACAAATACTAGTGTCCCAGAGGTTTGTGCTTGCTAAGCCAACCTATGTCTAAGGGACGACTAATGGGATCGACAAGGACGAAAGTAGCGAGTGTAACAAAGGGATATGACTAACGAACTCCAAAAGAGAACGAATTCGACGCCTAGCCGTTTCAGCCGTTTCGACAATACAATATGAAACTGCCTAGCGGGGCGAAGCGATCGCTACACTGCCGCCGCCGCTAGACGGAGTTGATGAAGCATACTACGAGTAGGAGGGCCTCTACCAGGTTGAGCATCGATAGCGTCAGCCTACAGGCGCCTTTGCTCTGGGGAGAGCTTTCTGGTGATCGCACTATCTTCGGCATAAGCGGCCTTGAAGTTAGGAGGTGGTCTCGCAATAAGATATTTCCAAGGGATCTTGATACAACATCTTCCGTCGGGGGCATCACGGTCGTCAACCAGAGTGACAGGGAGGTTCACGGCCTTGGGGCTGATCTTCACTCGTTGGTGGTTGATAGACACATCGTTGAGGCTCATATCGTTAATGTTCTTCGCAGTCACTTGATGGCACTTCACATAAGGAGAAGGGGCAGTTGCCTCCATATCAGACCTGGGGTCAAGCGGAATAGCCAGTAGCTGTTGACATTCCTGACCAGCGATGATTCTATCTTGTTGAGCAGCATTAGGATAGATCATCCACACCGCACTACCTGCACGTCTTAATAGATTAGTTGGCACAATGAAGGGGTAGTTGAGCGATTTGACAACTACTCCTTTTCAATCTCAAATTCAGCAAATGAAAGAACAAATTAGAAAAATGAAATTTGATTTTCGACGAGTGAAAGGTGTTTTTCACGAAATGAAAGTTCAAATTCGAAATGAAAGTTCGATTTTCGTAGACCACTCGAAAATGAAAGTTCAAGTTCGTAAATGAAATTTATGAATTCGGAAACACAAGTTCAAATTCGTCAAACACAAGACCAATTTCGATGAATGAAAGCTCATTTTCATCACGTCTCGTAATGCATTATTCACACTACACGAGTTCTGCAAAGCGTTCTTGCGGTACTCCCATTTTGCACAGTTATCGCGCGCAGAGGTACTCGAGGCATCACAATCGGTCACTCCTGGGTGGTTCAGGTTGGGACATGCGACACTCGAGTTAAATGGCGTCGAAGTCTTGATGTACATAGAGTTCTTAAGTTAAGAACTCTATGCTCAGCTAGCCGAATCTTGTTGCCCACAGCAGTGGTCTTCATGTCAAAGACTGTTCCGAGCAGACCATAACACAGAACCAGCTCACGATGATCTGCCAGACATATCCAACCACAAGGAGATGGCTGCTGTAGACAGATTGTGACAACACATTCCAGTCAGTGGTGCCGACTCAGCGGTCTTCCATTAGAGCTGAGAATGTCTAACAATAGGTAGGATCCGAGTCTCTCGGTATAACGCCGAGTAGGGTTGTCCATATCGGGCCCTACAAACGGAAACTGCCCCGAAAAGAACAGCCCTACGAGCCTGGAAATTCCCGAGGGATACAAGTCGTTGTCAATGGATTATTCACAGCGAATCGCTATTCTGTTTTGAACGACTAATCTGGATTTATGGTTTGCTGAAAGTGTACCGGTGGCTCGGTGCCTCGTATGAACTGGGTGCGACACGCACCGATGAGGAGATCAACTTCGCGGATGAGGAGATCAATTCCGAGTTGCAGATTCAATAGTGCATCAGTTACACTGTGAGGCCCCATAACTCATTTCTGAAAAGAAGCGTAACTCCGCACAGCACCCGAAAACAACATTAAGGGTGTACTATGCGTCGCATAGTATGCGATGCCATGAACGATACAAGAACCTATTCCATAGCTTACAAAGGAATATCAACATCAGAACTGAACTGCCTTCCGCGCTAAGGAAGTACGTTCCTCAAGATGGACAATGAATGGGATGACTCGTCAGATACAGTGAGATGAGATTTTACTAATACCCCGTATGCGTTACGCAAGTACAAGTTAAACCATTTGGGGCGCAAGTACAAGTCAGATTTGTATCACGGAGAACTGATTTGTGTGAAATCCGGCATGTTCTTGGATTCGGCAACGTTAGTGAAGGCAAACTGAACCTTTTGCGTGGTAAAACCGGTCAATCGCGACATCAAACTTATCAATACACACTTAAACATAATGACTACATACTTATCAAATCTGGCAAATAACTTGTAGCCATTGGCTACTAGCCAATCAGAGTGGTCAGCAG
>NW_003212442.1:0-1109 GCF_000006405.1 Perkinsus marinus ATCC 50983 | reverse complement strand
CCTCGCACAGCCAAGTGCGGACAGCTTACGGCTGCAATAGTCTGAGCTCCAAGTCTGCTGTAAAGACCAGCCGCGACACAAACAGCCGCGTTGGAGCAGTTCCGGGGAGCCTGGAGGGCTATCCTCGCTACCATGGCTGTGACCTGCAGTAATGCGGACTTTGCCGTGGCGGATTCAAGCCCTTCCTTCCAGGCCGCTACTGCGTGGGCAAGGGCCGGTAAGATCGCCACCATGTAGGTTTTGATTATTTTCTTACCGGTGATCCCTGCTCGCGCCCAACCGAGGTGCCTCAGACGACCAAGTTTGGCCTTGGCTTCGGACACCTTTAACCGAATATGGTGCTGGAAAGAGAGGCGGTGGTCGATCCAGACACCGAGCACCCGTACGACTTTAACAATGTCGATAGGTGTACCATCAAGGGACAAGGCATGGTCACCGATGGTCCTGGGTAGGAGTGCCTGGCTTTTAGCCGGCTCGTAGGACACTCCCGCTTTGGCGGCCCAAGCCAGTAGTAGAGCTTCTGCTGACTGCCACCGTTTAACCAAGGACGGGCCAGTTCCACCGGATACCACAACCGTTGTATCATCCGCATAGAGGGTCAAGCTCACGCCTTTCGCCTCCAAATTTGCGAAGTCATCTACAAGCGGCAGGGTGGATAGAAGGAACAAGAAGGGGCCCAGGGCACTGCCCTGAGGCACCCCACGTTGAAGTTCCAGAGTGGCCACGTCTGCACCATAGACAGCCGAAACACTCTGGGCCCTCAAGTAGCCTTCAACAATGCTCACTAGATAGCGTGGGACATCGTATTGAGCCAGGGTTGCCAGGATGTGGCTGTGTTTTACCGAGCTAAACGCGTTTTGCTAAACTCGAGTTGGACAAGTGCAATAGGCGCGCTCTTACTCCTCTTTCTGCCAGCCCTGAACGCTTCGACCACGCGCAGGACAGCAGAGTCAACCGATTTGCCCTTGCAGAATCCATGGACAATCGGAGAGTCCAATCGTTTCTGGATCTGCGGGCAAGAGGCAAGCAGTTCTACTATGAGACGCTCGAACAGCTTGCTACCTGAACCGACCAGGCAGATTGGCCTCCAGCCGTTAGGCTTGGTGGGG
>NW_003202204.1:0-1029 GCF_000006405.1 Perkinsus marinus ATCC 50983 | reverse complement strand
TCTCATCCAATACCACCTTCCCCTCTCTTTCTGCCACTCCGAGCATTCTTCCAAGAACACCGATCCCATCATTTTCTCCGCAGCCATCACAGTCCCCTCAGCTGTCACCGGCGTAGACACGCACGCTGATCGCAGGTATCTACTCAATGAACAAGATACCCACCGATCAGGTCGCCATTCATGAACCTAGAATGTTCCTGGTAGGAACTCATTTTCATTTTCCCACATGGCTAGACAATCAATTTCGATGCATACGTCACATCAGGGACATATTCTAAACCTTGGAGAAACTCATTTATTAAAACCACATTAATCACTGCCACTAATGCATCTCACACCCTCACGAAAAACGAGTTCGCCACTACCAATGTTGGAGGAATATATGCTCACTCTCCTCAGCTTAGCTCAGAGTATTCCAAACCAATTATAAGAGTAAATATACGATTTACGGTAGGAATGTACAGAAACTAATCAAAATTCCCAAACTTTCCAAAGAATTTTCATATCGTCAACGACACATGTAGTTGACCCTATATTCTCGCCCCCTGGCCACCGTCGACCACCCAAGGGAAGAGGCCATCCTCAACAGAACATTCCAACCATGTTGTTCGATAACCAAAAAAGAGCAATCCACTCTCCCCCTCCCCGCACCTTATAGCCGCCATATCAACCGGCATATCATCGGGCAGTAAATCCAATACCCTAGATGGGTCCAGCTGCAGGTAATGCCGATTCAGCACGGCCAGGGCCTCGGAAGTTCTCGACACCTCCAACAAGAGGGAAACCAATAGCAACAACAACCCCTGAAGGAAGCACATTATTCATTTACTATGGGAAGATAAACACATGGGTTAACGACAATATAAAAATCTTCAGAAAATTCCCCCAAGTTACAATTGAGTTCTATGCACTCTCACCCGAATTCGTACGTGAATGTCCACAATCAGTGAGAAACCTCCCAAGCTCAGCCGAAAAAAGCCAACATACATTACAACACTGTCCACAAAGTTCATACTTCAGGATAATCGT
>NW_003199694.1:0-1155 GCF_000006405.1 Perkinsus marinus ATCC 50983 | reverse complement strand
AAGTCTCCACGTCGACCTTCGACTTCAACGGTTGTACGAAATCAATAGCCGCCTGTCGACACTCCGTCAGCCTCCGCGACTCCTCCAACATCTGTGATCGTATCTGATACACAAAATGACCGTCCGTTACCTCTCGCCCGCCAACCTGCTTAATCTGGTTCATAGTGGCCTCGTTCGTCCTAGCTGTATACGTATTCAATACGCTTGAGTCGGCACCGCCAGTACTGGTGGAATCCACTCCCGTTAAAGCAGCGGCTGATGTAAACCTGATAATCCTCATGTGTATATCGATACAACACCATCAAAGCGAGTTCATTAGAAATGTGAACTCATGCACTCGTTACTCACCCAGACATCATCTTCGAGCTGCCAGTCTCGAGAGCCTCCTTTTGCTGCGCCAACTTCTTAACATTCATCGACACAGTATTCATACGATCTTCGATGAACCGCAGATGGTCTCGGCACGTGCCAACGTACCTATCCCGCACATAAACCAACAAGCGCTCCTTGACCTACGCTTGTGTGATTCGTGATAACTTCTTCGTCAATTCCCCGCTGGCCTTCTCATCGATCTCAGCAACCATATCTTTCGAGTTACCCGCCAGAGTCACCACCTAACCCACAAAGCACGTCCCCTTCCCGTTGAAGCTTACATAACGACTAACCTCGTCAAAGCGGTCATGAAGGCGAGTGTATTTTCCTTCAGCGGCTTCTGCTGCCTTTATAGACTCACCGTAGGACTGTCTCGTGTCCGCCAAACTCTGAACGACAATAAACACCCTAGAGAATGGTATTGCGATTCCAAATATGAAAATCCGACATTTTCGGGTTTAGAGTGTAGGCGACAACCTCCCATCCAGCCTTACAAAGATTTAGTGACAAGTCTGCCTACCTTTCTGACACTTTCCTCGCGCTGCATGCACAACACTTGCTGCCTCTGAGCCTCCACCAGCTCCTCCGAGAGCTTGTCCAGTTGCAACTTCAACGATCGCTTCTTAGCCTGATACACTAAAAGTTGTCATCACCCAATGCGGCCCAGCGACCAACCTCAAGGGCGGCAATGCGAGCATCGACTTCCTTCCTGTCAGCCATCATCGCCTGCATTTGCTCATCAACTCTCTTCTCTTGATTAGCCAGCCCGCTAGCATCACGAGT
>NW_003213556.1:0-1074 GCF_000006405.1 Perkinsus marinus ATCC 50983 | reverse complement strand
ATGTCACATGTGCATGGCGTCGCCATTCTTGCGCTGTGGCACATGCTGAGAGTGATCCGTAGAACGCGCAAGAGCCGTTCGTAGCCTTGGCAAGCACCTCTCATAATGGGCACGTATATTCAGGCCAAGTCCTCTGATCTGGCCGGCTTGATCGTATCACAGGTTCGTCCACATAATGTGGACCACATTGCGGTATAAAGTCGTTCGGCGGCATTTCAGCACACAGCTACTTCCACCTCCTGGAGTGCCCAACCGTTTGAGAATAATCCTCGTTATTTTATAGCGCTCATTCTCAGCGGCTGAGTCTCAGCCGGCAGTCAGAGTGGCTGCCAGAAAATCTGAAACCACTTCGGGCCGAAGTCTTCGGCAATGGCTCCACGGCATACAAGGAATGGCTTCTGCTCAAATCTTCCATTCGTGAGTCCGCCAAGCGACTCGCCCACAGTTTCCCAAGCAACACTTGAAGTGAGCCATTTCTGCTCCCTCAGAGCTACTACTGGCGCTGTCATCATCGTCACTACCATGAGAAGCTTCAAGCGACAAAGGAGAATGTTGTGGTGTAAAGTCTCCGGTAGCTTCTCCTAGCGGATCCTCGCATGGACAACCAACTTCAGAAGTTCCCCCACCAAGGTTCGGTGAAGCGTCTTTCCTAGCATCGTGCCGTGGAAAGGGCGAACAAGCCAAATGGTCGGCCCGGTCAGCATTTTACGAGGCACTTGATGTGGTGTTGAGTATCATTGAGTAGCAATAGGTGTTGAGTAGCATCTGAAGATGCACTTGAACACTGATGTGGTGTTGAGTATCGTGCTGTTACCTGCGTCAGAAGATCGAGAAGACGTCTCTCTTCTCGCAGGCCAACAGACAGTCTGTTACAGACTGTGACACATCGTGTCGCATGTTAAGGTTCTCATCGATTTCATCGAAGAAGTCACACAGTATGGCCGAGTCACCGTCGGGGCCCTCAATTCACGCACGAAGTCGAGGTCTTCTCATGCAGTATATAACAGGGTTAGTATAGCCATCCGTGTTCTCAGTACCCTACGACATCAACATCTCTCCTGTTAGGTGGTGCCT
>NW_003209712.1:0-1037 GCF_000006405.1 Perkinsus marinus ATCC 50983 | reverse complement strand
TTTTATACCCACCTGCAAGTCAATTTCGCCCATGTGCGAAATTGATGTGCAGCTTTCGCGAGCATCTTTGACCAACGTGCACATCGATTTCGCGCATCCCCCTCCACCCCTTGGACAATGTTATAAACTATGTTCACTTGTCTCTCTATTGAACTACTGGACTCTTCTGTGGGCTAGCATAGGCTGCTTCACAATACAAGACAAAAGAGGAACAATGTCCAAGGGGGTGGGGAGGGGGTTTGTAAAAAAATGTACGACTTTTGCAAAAAGCCAGCAGCACCCTAAGGACTTCCCGGGCGGTCCCCCACCCCAGTACTATCCGGGCCTTGCGCCGCTTAACTTCGGAGTTCGGATGGGATCCGGTGTATTCGACGCAGTATGGCCGCTGGCGATCATAAAGTCGACCAAAAAGCCAAGTTACCCCCAACCGCGCACACCCAAATTTGGACAAGTCGAGGATTTTCAACCCATAAGGTATGATCCTCCATCCAACTTCAAACGCTCATCAGGACACTATACCGCGATCCAACTCAACCGTGCCCCACACCAGAGCTCTCAGAAGCTCTTGAGTGTGGAGTAATCCGCCTTTTTAAATCGAGTCCGTAGATGGAAATAGAATAGGAGGAGACAAATCGGCGCAACACGGGATGAATCTCAGTGGATCGTAAGACTAAGCCTACTCTCAACACTTACAATACCCGGATGCAATTAAGTCGTCTTCAAAGGATTTATCGAGCCCAATACTTGCAATTGCTATGATCACCATACACTCTGACCACAAGTCAATGCAGCCAGAGGTATAGCAGCTTGAATTTTGGTCAGGCCGAAGCCTGACCTAGCCTTTTTCTTGTAGCATTGAGCACGGTGTACAACACTGCTTATCCAGCATGGATTCCGGCTTAGAGGCGTTCAGCCGTAATCCAGCAGATGGTAGCTTCGCCGTACTGTCTTTTCAGACAACGGCATTAACCAAGTATCTGGACGAAGTGTTCCTCTCGTACTAACTTCGACTACTGTCGCAGTATCTACTTGTCAGT
>NW_003208938.1:0-1987 GCF_000006405.1 Perkinsus marinus ATCC 50983 | reverse complement strand
CCCTGTAGAGGGATATGCCCACTGAGGCAGTGTGGGCTGGTAAGCTCTTCCCGTGTCGAGGGATATGCCCATTGAGGCAGTTTGGGCTGGTGAGGCCTTTCCACTGTAGAGGGATATGCCCATTGAGGCAGTGTGGGCTGGTGAGCCCTTGTTCCCCTGTAGAGGGCTGTGCCCATTGAGGCAGTGTGGGCTGGTGAGCCCTTGTTCCCCTGTAGAGGGATATGCCCCTCGAGGCAGTGTGGGCTGGTGAGCCCTTGTTCCCCTGTAGAGGGATATGCCCATCGAGGCAGTGTGGGCTGGTAAGCTCTTCCCGTGTCGAGGGATATGCCCATTGAGGCAGTGTGGGCTGGTGAGGCCTTTTTACTGTAGAGGGATGTGTCCATGGAGGCAGTGTGGCCTGGTAAGCCCTTTCCCCTGTGTAGGGACATGGTTACATTACGGCGAATAGACCGCTATTTCCAAGTTCCGTTTGGGAGATGTCTTGTGTTGATAAGGTCACATGGGTAGCGGCAGAGAGCCTCCCATAGCTGTGTCGCCCCGAAGAGGCTCTCGAGCAAAGAACCACGTATTCATGGCGGTAACAAGCAAAAACGAATACGAGTTCACAGCTAGGACCAAGCGGTTCTTCAACTGATCATCGCTACTAAGCCTTATCAAACACAACAGCGCTCCACAATGGCGTCGCTTACTCTATGTGTTTACACTAATGGTGTGTTCACACTAGTGGTGTGTTCACACTAATGATGTGTTCACAGTTATGATGTGTTCACAGCTATGATGTGTTCTCGATGAGAAGAGAACACCGATTCCTATGCTCGGATAAGCTTATACCTTCTCATGATCAATACATTGCTGACTACCACTTGACTGCTTGTCCATCGTGAAAGCTCTGTTGCCATCAAAGGATGCTGTTATTGACTTGAAATTCTTTCATCGTGATCTTCCCTCTTTCCTCAGTTGTTTCCCTTGTAGTAGCCGTCATAATGTCGCCTAACGAGAATGATGGAGACCTAGTGAATGAAGCGACTCCAGCTAGAACCGAAGCCCTCTCTGAAGACCTCTATAGAAGGCTGATTGAAGTTGATTTCCAAGGAAAGATCGAGAGATTCTCGTAAGCTGCGCGACAGCACTGGTTTATGCCTTCACTGGTTTTCCCCTTCAGGTTTAAAAGCACTAAGGGACTTCTCACTCAGCTGAAGTACTCATTTGGTTTAGAGAAAGTGCGATCGATCGAGCTGAGAGATGCCACTACCGGTGCTGTGGTTCCTCTGTGCGACCTCGAGGAGCAGGGAAGATACCACCTCAAGGTGTGACACGGGTTAGTGCGATTATCTGACCACCGGTCTTGGCAGGTTCTTGGACATACTCTGGCGTTCCATGAGGGGTTCTCAACCCAGTGTCCGGTGCATAGGCTCATTACTCTACCAGAGATCTGTCGGCGTATAATAGACACGCCTTACTTTCAGCGCTTGAGGAATGAATCACAGCTGGGTGAGGTGGTGAACAGACGAAGTGATGAAGTGTGGTATTGTCAGGTTCCGCTGGATATGTCTTCATGGGGGCTACTCACACTAGGTTCGAGCATTCCATTGGAGCTGCCTATTTAGCGTAAGCCGGCTCTTGGGTTTGAACCGGGGACCTTCCGGTTGTTCATTCAGGAAGAAGCTGGTCGATCAGCTGAGCTGTAACCAACCTGAATACGGCATCGATGAGGAGGATAAGCTCTGCGTGATCATCGCAGGGCTTTGTCACGACCTCGGCCATGGCCCCTACTCTCACGTTTGGGATTCTCACGTAGACCTCTTACGCCGGTCGCCATCTCTCCGTTGTATATCGCATGTTAACCCGGCCTTGGGCATACATAAAGGCCACGAGGCTATGAGTGTGAGAATGATGTAAACTACCGATAGGTCTAGGGTTCGATCCCTCGTACGAGTATTTCTCTCAGTGATATACTAGTCGAGCATCTCCGTAACACGAATCGGCC
>NW_003214996.1:0-862 GCF_000006405.1 Perkinsus marinus ATCC 50983 | reverse complement strand
TTTTATCCGGAAGGAGCTGTGCTGGCGACTTCTTCAAGAAGAATGACATCAAAATATTAACTTTCATGCCCACATCAACCAACACTCAATCGACGACCCATTCCCTAATGGACAACCTGATCAATCCACAGTGACATGAAAGGACAGGCCGCTTGAAGGCAGATGACTGAACACAGGAGAGGATAGTTTCAGAAACAGCAGTGTGGTATCTGGTATAAATATGAACTGCTCAATTGGCAGTGTATAATAGAGGTATTTGGGCTCTCTCAGTACTACTCCTTCTAGCACTACGTTGCTGTTGTCTCTTCTCTCTCACACAAGCTTCGTATGTTGAACGATCAGGTAGACCCACTGTAGCGTCATCAAGGGGTTTCTGAAGGAGAGTCTCAAAATGGCATCCACGACCCCATCCAGGATGATCGATCCGCGCTATTATCAGAACCCTCAGTCCATCCCGAGGAATGGCGCCTCTATTACATTCTCTTTCGAGAGTTCTCTGAACCTAGCTGCCGCCCATCTCCTCTCGGCATCCTGGCATGCATCTTTGATATTACGTCCACTCAAACCTAATACAGGGCCATGGTTACTAGCAGTGTTGGAATATATGTTTGTTTTCAATGAAAATTTCCCAAAATTTCTTCATAATATTCGTATCGTCACCAACACATGTAGCTGACCATGTGCATATTGTCCCCCATACTTGTGGCAAGTGACCTCACCTGACGAGACCTTGGCCAACTGCTCGCAGTCCTTCTGAGATAGCTGCCGGGCATATAGACCGAATATGGCAGCCCTGCTGGCCTCATCTGGTGGAGCAAACTCGACTGACGTGTCGATTCTACACAGAGCCAATGACAAGTGC
>NW_003213910.1:0-991 GCF_000006405.1 Perkinsus marinus ATCC 50983 | reverse complement strand
AGGATCGCTCCTCTGTGCACTGAGGATGTCCTCCTCGGGTGGTATCTCGTGTGCTGACGCGCAATACTCGAATCCCGCGATCGGAAGAGGTGCATCACGTGCCACCAATCGAAAATCTGCGTACATTTCCCTCGCGACATCTCCCATGAGTTCAATCTCTCTCGGAGTTTGGTAAACATCGGGGACACGCATGCCGAGACGGAGTCTTGCACGACGATTGACCGCATGAATCGTCCATAATAACTTCAGATTGTACAACGAGCGAGACACGCATGTAAGGCTTTTGAGTGCACGATCATAGAGAGAATATACACATTCTACCCTAGATGTACCCCGAAGGGAGCGGAAATGATCCAATTCTATCGAGCTGTTCCGTTATCTGGTCGTCCCTACCTTCATCATGTTTTCTGCGCAATCTTTCAGACAACCGCCCAGCAGATGGATATGCTGATGTTCATAGGTTAACCAGAAGGTTTCGCCCAGTAGCGGTCGGCAGTGCGACCCGAGCGGAGCCGCCATACGTGTTGAGGGCTCACTCTGTCCGGTGAGCTCTTTCAGAGCGCACTCTTCCTCCCACTCAGAGTGGGCCACTCTCGCTTCATCGATTTGTCCACGGAATGGTATGTACGAATGACCCGTTCGACCCTTGAGTCGAGTTCGTTCGGCTCTGGCACCGCTCTTCTGACGGATCTCAATCCCTCCGCTTTGGGGATCCTCCCAGTCATACCCAAGGCGGCCTTGGGTATGACTGGGAGGCCTTGGCAAGGCCTCCCTAGCAGCTCGCAGGGCCCTCTCGTCTTCCAAGTTGCAGATGAAAAAGGCTTTCGACAAATCTTTAGCAAACTTGTTCTTGAGCAAGTGCGACTGGTCAGTAGTTCTCACCATTCTCATTATGCAATGCATCGGATCTAATCGTATATTGACTCCACAAGGGACGTATCTTTGGAGGGTTCCTGAGCCGTCCCTGGATACTGCACAGCATCCAACATCG
>NW_003202442.1:0-1571 GCF_000006405.1 Perkinsus marinus ATCC 50983 | reverse complement strand
GGTATTTATTATGAATTTAAAACCAGCAGAAAATTGTGAGGAAAAAAAATATTTTTTCCGGAAAATTTTCTCAGATTCGGCAAATTTTTCGCAACTTTGGGCAGATGGATTTCATGTTGGTAAAATAAGAAGTATGTCGTGTGCGAATGGGAGAGCGCTTTTGGCTACTTGTGGGGAAGATTCTAAGGTGGGAAAAAAGTGGAAAATTTTCCGAAAAATTTTCCGAAAATTTCACCTGTGGGCACGAGGTTGTTATTATGTATAGTAAAAATGGTCAGTTCGTTTGCGGTGTCGAGAGCTGCCAGATAGGCATCATCGAAATGAAGGAAAATGTACCTGATGGGAAAATATTGTTGGTTTTTAAATATTTCTACTCTTAAGTCGTGTGGGAATTCACCATAACATAGTTTGGAAACTTCTGAGCTCAACTGAGGAAAGCAAATATATATTCCAACGATACGTATTAATAAGGATTTTGTATTGTGGGGAAATATGTGTGTGTTGGTGACAATATGAAAATTCTGGGGAAATTTTTTTACACTTCTACCCAAACTCAACAAGCTGAGGAAAGCAAAACATATATTCCTACTCCAACACTGTATTGGACCTATTTTGTATCTTTTTCGGTTGAACCTAAGATACGAATTTGGACATTTTCATCATCATCATCACGAAGGTAAGTATTTTTTGAATATTTTACGCTCACCATCTGGGTCTATGCAGCAGCTCTTGTTTGCGTCTACGAGTAGACTATCGAGCTTCGGAAGCATTGGAGATTGCAACGCACCCACTCGGAATTCAAATTGCTGTGGTAAGTAGGTGTGGAGGAAATAGTGATATGAAAAACACTAGTGTGAAATATATTTCACGACTACTGCATATCACCGCGAATATATCGCGTTTTTCACAGAGTATTACGCCGCCACTTCACGTAAAACGGGTTGTGAAACTCCAATGGAGAAAATTCTGAACTCAGCTAAGAAAAACGAAAATATATATTCCTCGCAAAAAATGTATTTATCTCGTGAAGTGGTGTAATACTCTATGTGAAAACCGATATATATGCGATAGAAAGTGAATTGAAAATACGTGGCGAATTACTTCATGGATGAATGACTTCATTTCGCGTAAAACGCGTTACGCGTTTTACGCGATATTCACTGCCCACATGAGTATTTCGTGAAGTGTGTTTTCCACTAGTGTTTTTCGGTCAACTAAGTGTGTTGTAAGAATATGACAATTGTGAGTAAATTATTGTTGGTTTTTGTATACCCGAATTTGTGAGTAAACTTTTGAGCTCAGCTGAGGAAAGTAAACATATATTCCAGCATTCTTAAGAAATTTTTTTATTTCCGTTTTACTATTTTTTTAGTTATTTTCCGATCAAAAACTGCGAATTTATTACATTTGCGAACCCAACACTTTAAAGGCTTCTATGGAGATCCCTCTGGCGCACTGCAGTTCATCTCAACAAGGGGCGCGAGCATTGGCGTGAGAAAAAATTTTCCGTAAAATTCGCGGATAATTTTTTTTCAGGTATTCTCCTACTGGTCGTCAACTTGCTGTTGCTG
>NW_003202859.1:0-925 GCF_000006405.1 Perkinsus marinus ATCC 50983 | reverse complement strand
TCTATCTCAGATGTTACTGTCAAATTGAGGCTCCATCCATACCTCATTTGACTTCCGTGGGGAGATCACAAACAGGTTCCCTCAGTCAATCCCAGTCTCCCGAGATGCGTGATGCTGCCTCGAATGAGTCTACCCCGATCTGTGCGTCCGTCTCCGGCTCGGTGTCGAGGCAACGAACTCTGCTCAGCGCCATCGTCACCCGCGTCTCATTCGACAACGTAAGTCATGCCCGATCAACAGCTCCTATCATCGTTCGAGATCAACTCTAATTCTCCGGTGTTCAGTTAATGAGCTCGCTAACGAGTTTTTGGAATTGCGCTCAGGGGTGGTGACTCTTCAGAGGCAACAGCCTTGCACGACTCGTAAACTCGCTCGGGATTCTTATGTTAACCGTTAGCTACATATGTATCTTGTAGGGCTCCTTGAAGTACTCTTTGTAAAGATGTGATGATATCCGAGTTAGTCATTCGCACCAACGCTTTCATTCTGCAATGCGAAATTGTTGTCGAGATGATCTACGATGGATCTTAGTTCAGCTTACGTCTCTGTTTGTCAGGTATCCTATAAGTACTCTTCATCCATCCCTCGGCTTACCTCCATGACCGCTGTCCTCAACACTGCATTCATATTCCTTCTCTCCCTGGATCCTCCTCCCAGCCCAAGCAAGGTCGCTACTGCTTCTAACCCTTGCATGAAGTGTTGGAAATGCCTCATTGGAGAAGATAGTTCTAATCGTTCAGAGTGGAATACTTTGGTGAGTCGCTCAGCCTCCTTCCCACTTTCTACCCCGATACGACTCCTCTCAGAAGGAAGATATCGCAATGCTCGAGTTGCGGCTACGGCAATGCCAAAGAACGCTGGAGAATTGTGGTAAACGCTTCGGCAAGCCGTTTGTCTGTCTATTAGTGCTCTCTGGTGTCCAATC
>NW_003206033.1:0-2514 GCF_000006405.1 Perkinsus marinus ATCC 50983 | reverse complement strand
TTGGAGGAATATATGTTTGCCGCTCTCCTCGGCTGAGCTTAAGGGGTTTTCACTAAGTATTGGAGTTTTTATACGAAGTAGGGTATAAATGCACAGAAACTAATAAGGGTTTCCCAAAATTTTATCCAACTTTTTCATGTTGTTGCCAACACATGTTGCCGATGCGCATATTTTCCCGCACTTGCGTTATCACTAGGCCTTCGTGACGAAGGGGCGGAGCTCATTGAGTCCACGTCCATGGACTCAATCAATGAATTTTACATAGGTCCAGCCCGGTTCGATCCCCGAATAGGACATTTCTCCATCATTAAAATTTTTCGTGCATATCTCGTCGAGCTGTTCGCATAATCGAGTTTTCCGTTTTTTCCCAACACCTCCGCATATAGAGGAGTCGGTTGATCTATCTGATAGCCTCCCACGTTTCGTAGTTAAGCCAGAATAATTCTGCACGCAAGCACAACGGGAAAGTGCCTGTTGTTGCGGTATATGATCCACTCGCTTCGCTCGGTCGGCACTGATACCGGAATTTCACCCTAGTGATATGAAAAACACTAGTGGAAAGCATGTTTCATCGTCGCGTTTTCACCCAGTTTCTCGTAAAACGGGTGAAACTCTTATAATACCAGTGTAATAGTACTACATCAAGTGGTCGTGTTACTCACACGAGTACACAGTGTTGGAATATATGTTCGCTTTCCTCAGCTGAGTCCAGGGGTTTCATCACTGATTATAGAAGTTTACATACGAATTTGAGCAGAAGTGTGCAGAAACCAATAAGAATTTCCTCAATTTTTCTCAGAACTTCCACACTTGTAGTTGATCATGTGCATATTTTCCCACACTGCTAGTGCATTTCAGATTGCATCGTGCGGAGAGGCAGCTATCATCAGCCTGGAGCCAACAGATGATAGCTCATCGTACGGTACTGCAGGCCGTCGTTAGTAAAGGAAAGCAGAGGAGGCGGAGCGAAGGTGAATTGTTTTTACTTTTTTACCAGTATTGTGAAATGTTATGAAGTTGAAAAGTGTCATTAAAATTATGTCTTTTTATAAGTGTACTACGTCATTGTTTCTTCCAATACAAAGTGTGAGAATTGACGAGTGAGTGTAGAAGTGTAATGAAATTTCCCCAAAAAAAATTCGGGATTTTCCATAGTGTCTTCAATATGCATGGTTTACTGACATGTGCATATTCCCCCGCAGGCCAATCGTCATCATCGCTATCGACCGACAATGTTGGTGTTGTTGTTCATCTGCTGAACGTCTGTAACGCATTACGGCACGAGATGTGGCACCTGGTTGAGCACCTCCGATCATTCTTCGCGTGAGTTGATCGGCGTGCATTACGGGAGGCCATGAACGAGCTCAGATTCAACGTTATCGATACGGCCTGGCAGAAACTGCGGGACTCGTTGGAGTCTCTCGCTGGTGAGCAAGAAGCTGATCTTGATAGGGTCCTCCGACTGCATGAAGGTGTGATGGAGTATTAATATTGTGGCGCGTGACGGAAATCGTCATTGCTATTCAGAATATCTGACGCGATTAACAGGCGGTCACTTTTTGAATCACGGCGATACACCAGCAGGAAAGAAGCAAATGAAAGTGTTCGACGTCTTGAACGAACTACTGAATGGCATATACCAGTACGGTTGAGGTCACGTATTCGCGGCTTCATTGTGGATAGCAGATTCACGACGCTGCAAGAACGAATATATGGCGATCTTTCGGGTGCTGTTGTTAGTCACGAAGCTGATGGGAATGAGTAAGCAGCGGGAAATCATTCAACTTATAATGTTCCTTTTTAATTTTTCACATGGCTAGGAACACATTCTTCACTCAGTTTCCCACGTGAATATCACCACATTAGGAACATCATTTTCCCCATTGTTATCAACCTCTGCGTTATCTAGCAACGCTACGTGGATCCCTGGTTGTTATTAGCAATACACAGATTCTTATGATTGAATTTACTGAGTTCTTGTATTTTCGAGTGTCTTTGTTATTAGAATGTCACTCATGGACGAGGCCACAGCTGCTGAGTTTAAACGTGCCGTGATGGAGAGACGAGAAGAGTTCCTCGGCAATTTGCAGAAGTTCTGTGCAGGCGCCATGGATATGAAAACTGAATTAAAGCATCTTGTAAATCGCATAGACTTCAACTGTTTCTACTATTGAATGCATTTCCATGCAGCTATTGGCTTTTCGTTGAGAATAGTGAGGAGATGAGCAAACGAAACATTACCATCATATCAACTCACAACGATCGTATGATACGAATAGTATCGGCGTTTAGTCTCGCCCTCGGGCTAGTGACGACTAGTGAATGACGATTACTTACGATCAGCAATAGGTTTATTCACCTCCCTACCGTCCCCTAGTGTAGTAAAGTGAATCTGCAAACGATTACATTGGATGGCGATATACTCTAGATAGATGACGGGAGATATCGATTCTTGTAAAATAGAGGGGACTTGTAGAATAAGCTGTTGGGAAAGAGGAATGTCATGAACAGCGA
>NW_003210901.1:0-5208 GCF_000006405.1 Perkinsus marinus ATCC 50983 | reverse complement strand
CTCAACTATAGCATATACATTTATCTGGTTGCGATTCCGGAACCCAGTATCACTCTTAGAATATCGGTAATTGTGTTTGGTAATCTAAAGCCGAGCCCTAGAGCCACCGCATTGGCTCAAGTGCAGCGTATACACTCATCTGGTTACAGTTCCGGAACTTAGCATCACTTGTGGAATATTGGTAACTGTGTTGGATAATTTGAATCCGAATCATAGATCCACCACACTGGCTCAAGTGCAGCATATACACTCATCTGGTTAAAGTTCCGGAACCAAGTATCACTTGTAGAGTATCCATTGCAATGGCTGAAGTGCAGCATATACACTCATTTGGTTACAGTTACGGAACCAAGTATCACTTGTAGAGTATCGGTAATTGTGTTTGGTTATCTAAAGCCGAGTTATAGATCCACCGCAGTGTCTCAACTATAGCATATACATTTATCTGGTTGCGATTCCGAAACCTAGTATCACTCGTAGAATATCGGTAATTGTGTTTGGGAATCTAAAGCCGAGCCCTAGAGCCCCCACATTGGCTCAAGTGCAGCGTATACACTTATCTGGTTACAGTTCCGGAACCAAGTATCACTTGTAGAGTATCGGTAATTGTGTTTGGTTACCTGAAGCCGAGTTATAGATCCACCGCAGTGTCTCAACTATAGCATATACATTTACCTGGTTGCGATTCCGGAACCCAGTATCACTTGTGGATCATTGGTAACTGTGTTGGATAATTTGAATCCGAATCATAGATCCACCGCACTGGCTCAAGTGCAGTATATACACTTATCTGGTTACAGTTCCGGAACTTAGCATCACTTGTGGAATATTGGTAACTGTGTTGGATAATTTGAATCCGAATCATAGATCCACCACACTTGCTCAAGTGCAGCATATACACTTATCTGGTTACCGTTCCGGAACCAAGTATCACTTGTAGAGTATCGGTAATTGTGTTTGGTTATCTGAAGCCGAGTTATAGATCCACCGCAGTGTCTTAACTATAGCATATACATTTATCTGGTTGCAATTCCGGAACCTAGTATCACTCGTAGAATATCGGTAATTGTGTTTGGTAATCTAAAGCCGAGCCCTAGAGCCACCGCATTGGCTCAAGTGCAGCGTATACACTCATCTGGTTACAGTTCCGGAACCAAGTATCACTTGTAGAGTATCGGTAATTGTGTTTGGTTACCTGAAGCCGAGTTATAGATCCACCGCAGTGTCTCAACTATAGCATATACATTTACCTGGTTGCGATTCCGGAACCCAGTATCACTTGTGGATCATTGGTAACTGTGTTGGATAATTTGAATCCGAATCATAGATCCACCGCACTGGCTCAAGTGCAGCATATACACTTATCTGGTTACAGTTCCGGAACTTAGCATCACTTGTGGAATATTGGTAACTGTGTTGGATAATTTGAATCCGAATCATAGATCCACCACACTTGCTCAAGTGCAGCATATACACTTATCTGGTTACCGTTCCGGAACCAAGTATCACTTGTAGAGTATCGGTCATTGTGTTTGGCTATCTGAAGCCGAGTTATAGAGCCACCGCACTGGCTCAGGTGCAGCGTATACACTCATCTGGTTACAGTTCCGGAACTTAGCATCACTTGTGGAATATTGGTAACTGTGTTGGATAATTTGAATCCGAATCATAGATCCACCACACTTGCTCAAGTGCAGCATATACACTTATCTGGTTACAGTTCCGGAACCAAGTATCACTTGTAGAGTATCGGTCATTGTGTTTGGTTATCTGAAGCCGAGTTATAGATCCACCGCTGTGTCTCAATTATAGCATATACATTTATCTGGTTGCAATTCCGAAACCTAGTATCACTCGTAGAATATCGGTAATTGTGTTTGGTAATCTAAAGCCGAGCCCTAGAGCCACCGCATTGGCTCAAGTGCAGCGTATACACTCATCTGGTTACAGTTCCGGAACTTAGCATCACTTGTGGAATATTGGTAACTGTGTTGGATAATTTGAATCCGAATCATAGATGCACCACACTGGCTCAAGTGCAGCATATACACTTATCTGGTTACAGTTCCGGAACCCAGTATCACTTGTGGATCATTGGTAACTGTGTTGGATAATTTGAATCCGAATCATAGATCCACCGCACTGGCTCAAGTGCAGCATATACACTTATTTGGTTACAGTTCCGGAACCAACTATCGCTCGTAGAGTATCGGTAATTGTGTTTGGTTATCTGAAGCCGAGTTATAGACCCACCGCTGTGTCTCAACTATAGCATATACATTTATCTGGTTGCGATTCCGGAACCTAGCATCACTCGTAGAATATCGGTAATTGTGTTTGGTAATCTAAAGCCGAGCCCTAGAGCCACCGCACTGGCTCAGGTGCAGCGTATACACTCATCTGGTTACAGTTCCGGAACTTAGCGTCACTTGTGGAATATTGGTAACTGTATTGGATAATTTGAATCCGAATCATAGATCCACCACACTGGCTCAAGTGCAGCATATACACTTATCTGGTTGAAGTTCCGGAACCAAGTATCACTTGTAGAGTATCGGTAATTGTGTTTGGTTATCTAGAGCCGAGTTATAGATCCACCGCAGTGTCTCAACTATAGCATATACATTTATCTGGTTGCGATTCCGGAACCTAGTATCACTCGTAGAATATCGGTAATTGTGTTTGGGAATCTAAAGCCGAGCCCTAGAGCCCCCACATTGGCTCAAGTGCAGCGTATACACTCATCTGGTTACAGTTCCAGAACTAAGCATCACTTGTGGAATATTGGTAACTGTGTTGGATAATTTGAATCCGAATCATAGATCCACCGCACTTGCTCAAGTGCAGCATATACATTCATCTGGTTACAGTTCCGGAACCAAATATCACTTGTAGAGTATCGGTAATTGTGTTTGGTTATCTAAAGCCGAGTTATAGATCCACCGCTGTGTCTCAACTATAGCATATACATTTATCTGGTTGCAATTCCGGAACCTAGTATCACTCGTAGAATATCGGTAATTGTGTTTGGTAATCTAAAGCCGAGCCCTAGAGCCACCGCATTGGCTCAAGTGCAGCGTATACACTCATCTGGTTACAGTTCCGGAACCAAGTATCACTTGTAGAGTATCGGTAATTGTGTTAGTTATAGATCCACCGCAGTGTCTCAACTATAGCATATACATTTACCTGGTTGCGATTCCGGAACCCAGTATCACTTGTGGATCATTGGTAACTGTGTTGGATAATTTGAATCCGAATCATAGATCCACCGCACTGGCTCAAGTGCAGCATATACACTTATCTGGTTACAGTTCCGGAACCAAGTATCACTTGTAGAGTATCGGTAATTGTGTTTGGTTATCTGAAGCCGAGTTATCGATCCACCGCACTGGCTCAAGTGCAGCAGAACCTGAAATACCAGTAATAGACAGTGATGCTAAATTTCTCTGATCTACTGTGGACATTAGGGACACCAGCATGGCCGTAGGCCGTGCTGAAAGGGCCCTGGAGTCCGCGGCCGTAGGTCGCGGGGTGCGTCACACAATTCGCGTGCTAAAAAAATTGGGCGTGCGCGACTGCTGGTGTCAGCAGGCCCGGTAGTTGGTGACAGCAGGCCCGCATTGCCTATCGATTCGATCAATGAATTTGACATAGGTCGCCGGTTCGATCCCTGGGTAGGACATTCCTCCGTCTTTAAAATTTTCCTGTATATCTCTTCGAGCTGTTCGCATAATCGAGTTTTCCCATTTCTCCCAAAATCTTTGCATATAGAGAAGTCATTTGATCTATCCGATAACCACCCACGCTTCGTAGATAAGCCGGAATAATTCTGCACGCACGCACTATAGATGGGCAGAATTACGTTACGGACCGTTACGGCTCACTTTTTACGGTTACGACTCAAGTTCCGTACCGTGAAATTACGGCGCCGTAACGGGCTTTACGGAGATGCAGAGGAGAAAACGAGGATTGATCATTAAGTCGCCTGAATCTGTTTTATGTGAATGTCCATCGGTAAACGAAGCTGGCTTGGCAGCTCCGGGCCAGCTTGGGAGTATGATGGGCGAGATTTGCAAAGGAGACGAGTGGTAAATGCCAATCCAAATGTTACGCTCTCAGCGGTTCGGTTGAATCCGAGCCACGAAAGATGAGTTAACAACTATTTGAGCTATGGAGGAGTGCACTACAGCGAATGTTTCAGCCACAATTCTAACAAAGCAGTTCAGTACCAACCGTAAAGTCGTAGGGCCTTTCCGTAACCGTAAACTGCTTACCGTGAAAAAACGTTACGCTGCCCATCTATAGCAGGCACGACGCGAAAGTGCCTGTTGTTGCGGTATATGCTCTGCTCGCTTCGCTCGCTCCGCAATGTTTAGGATCATAACGATGATGATGATGCTAAAGCCGTTAATAATGACGGCATTGATGATGATAGTGAAGATCTTGATGATACTACTCTGTGCTCACGTGGTGACGTTTATACTCGTGAAGTTTGTAGCGATGACTATAACGATTCCAGCAAATTATTGGCAACAATAACGATGACGATGCACTCAACGATGATAATGTCGATAATGATAATTAATAGGAGGACAGAGATCCTCGTGATGATAGTTGATATGAGCATTGTCGATGTTTGGCTCAGCGATAGGGTTTTTTCTGCTGGGGGATGACGACTCACAATGGGGAGATAGGTGACGACAACACTACCCTGCTGATGTTGATAATGAATCGTCGACAGCACAGCATGTAGTACATGCGCTTACCACTAACATTGCTAGTCTAACAATGGGCGTGATGTGACACCTCACAAGAGAACTGTGGAGGTTCCCAGTTCCTTGCTCGCCAAAGAGGAGAGAGGATGCTAAATCTGTCGTATCCAGGACAGGCCCGAAAATGATAAGAGAAGCAAGATTTCGACGCCGTGTTCGAGGCAAACCTAGTCTATCAAGTCTCCTCGTCCACGAACACACAGGCACCGTAGCAGTGCTAGGCTAGCACTGTCCCTAACTCTCATTCTGTCTTCCTTTCATCCTCCTGTATGATGTGGTAGACTCTCAAAGTTTGTTCTCGTTTTGAACCACCGCGACTACGACGAATAACCTCCTGTTCGACTATTCAACTTGACTAGCTTACAGAGCGCGCACCTGTGCAATCGACATCTGTCTTTCACAAGGCTATGTTCTTCGTGCTCACACATCAGCG
>NW_003210267.1:0-1040 GCF_000006405.1 Perkinsus marinus ATCC 50983 | reverse complement strand
TTGTCAGTGATAGATATACGAACAGGTAGTCTGTCAGCCGGTCTATCACGTGGAATTTGCCTATGCAGTTCTTCATTGAGCGCGACGCCAGGATTACGTACAATGGTGATATCATGTGTTGGAGTAGGAATATATGTTCGCTTTACTCAGCTGAGTTCGGGAGTTTACGCCACTTCATGTGAAGCGGGTCGTGAAACTCCATAATTTCCAGAAAATTGCATGAATTTGTTTTTCTATTAGGTTGTCTCCTTGTTAGCATGCCCAATGGTCGTCGGAACGATGCTATCGTTGACTAAGGCTACAGTGATGGAAAGGACACCTTTGATGGACCCTATGCAGAGCCAGGCTTTTCTCATGTGCTTGTCGGAGACCACTAGATACTACGAGTGTGGAGGTCCTTAGTACTGGAGGCCGGCGGCTGTGGACGCTGCTGACCTCACCTCAAATTTCAAGGTGAGAAGTGATGGAAAAAATTATTTGCTAGAAAAATACCGAGCCTGGGATTCGAGCCTCCGCGAATAGGGAACGCATATCAAGAGGAAGTTTGGTGGTTTACAGGCAACTTCATAGAGTAACGTTTATGTGCGGGTAATTTTCTTCTCTAGTTACCCTGACATGCTCGCTCATCTTAAAACGGTGATGCTGAATATTTGTCGGGATGATGATTATATAGTGATGGTGAGGTTGCGCACAGCGAAGATTTGAAAGATATGCTGTTATTGTTGCTGTTGTTGTTATGGTCAGGCGGAGGCTAAGCCTATCGTGTTGTGGTATCTGGTCACCCATAATGATCATGTTCGGGCAAGTGATGGGATACCATGGGTGAAGGCGTGTAGTAGTGTAGTAGTAGTAGTAGTGTAGTTGTGTAGTAGTTGTGTAGTAGTTGTGTAGTTTTTCAATTGTGTAGTTGCTTAATTGTTTAATTGTGTAGTTGTAGTTTTTCCACTAGTTATTTTCCTACTTTTATCGCCCGAATTTCTGTATCATGTTGTGTTCCTTATCAGTTACCGAGTTATGAATGCGAGAGCCTCAGGAGGTGT
>NW_003203292.1:0-1462 GCF_000006405.1 Perkinsus marinus ATCC 50983 | reverse complement strand
ACGTCAGGGCGATACAGGAGTTTGTACGCATGAGCAGCTTGGCGCAGTGGATAGCGTGTTGGGCTCATAACCCTAAGGTCCCTTGATTGAAACAAGGAGCTACTATTGAGATGGTTATTAAACTGAGAGGTGCAGCTTATCGACTGCATAGATCAGTCTTACCGAAAAATTTCCACTAAACAGAGTCGGTGTTTTCGTACCATTCCGTGCGGTTGGCCCAACCGTGCCAGTTCAGGGGAAAAACAACGTTAATAAAGCGTTGTCCGTGCATAGAAAAGAGCTATTCACCTAGAGCAGAACTCCTTGCAGGAATGATGAATGACCGCCCGGTACCTCAGAACGCGTTGCGGAGATGAAACAACAGCCCAAATTCACGAGCCGCCGCATGCGGTTTCAAAATGTGCTTGCAAGCAGGAACTTCGATGTCACGAAAAAGTTGTGCAGCTTGTGCCGAGCTAGCTGTAGTATGCGGTGAGAACCTTACCAGTTGGAGTTATCAACCGTGATAGAAGGCGGCCTACCATGGGAGAGATATAGTAGCAGTTCGCGATCTCAGGTACGCGTTTAAGGCCTAATCAGACTCTTGGCCGCGGGATGGTTGACGACGGTACGTCCGAGAAGGGATTCAGATGTCCCTCTACAAGTATCACAGGAATACTCAATCACTACATGAGTGATATGCACCGCTAGTCTAATGGTTAGGATATCTGCCTTCCAAGCAGATGGTCCGGGTTCGATTCCCGGGCGGTGCAGTCCGTATCAACGAGAGAAGGGTCTCTAGGCTAGCGTAGAATAGTTATGCTCAGCACGTCAGGGCGATACAGGAGTTCGTACGCATGAGCAGCTTGGCGCAGTGGACAGCGTGTTGGGCTCATAACCCAAAGGTCCCTTGATCGAAACAAGGAGCTGCTATTCATCACAATACACTCGAGATGGTTATTAAACTGAGAGGTGCAGCTTATCGACTGCATAGATCAGTCTTACCGAAAAATTCCCACTAAACAGAGTCGGTGTTTTCGTACCATTCCGTGCGGTTGGCCCAACCGTGCCAGTTCAGGGGAAAAACAACGTTAATAAAGCGTTGTCCGTGCATAGAAAAGAGCTATTCACCTAGAGCAGAACTCCTTGCAGGAATGATGAATGACCGCCCGGTACCTCAGAACGCGTTGCGGAGATGAAACAACCGCCCAAATTCACGAGCCGCCGCATGCGGTTTCAAAATGCGCTTGCAAGCAGGAACTTCGATGTCACGAAAAAGTTGTGCAGCTTGTGCCGAGCTAGCTGTAGTATGCGATGAGAACCTTACCAGTTGGAGTTATCAATCGAGATGGAATGCGGCCTACCATGCGAGAGTTATAGTAGCAGTTCGCGATCTCACTACGCGTTTAAGACCTAATCAGACTCTTGGCCGCGGGATGGTTGACGACGGTACGTCCGAGAAGGGATTCAGATGTCCCTCTAC
>NW_003208725.1:0-1032 GCF_000006405.1 Perkinsus marinus ATCC 50983 | reverse complement strand
ATCCGGATTCCGCTCACGCATCCTGAATCGGCCACTCGATGTGAAGCTCCACCTAGTTTGCACAAGACGCTGAAGACAAGCACATGAGATAGTGGTGCGCACCAACGGCTGTACCTGAGCAATCCGAATTCCGCTCACGTATCCTAACGGATTGACCAATTACCGCCTAAACCATTTCGGAAGAGTATTCAACTTTAATATCAATCAAAGTGACTAGCTTCATCGCCCGATTAGTTCAGCTGGATAGAATGTCTGCCTACGGAGCAGATGGTCGTAGGTCCGAATCCTGCATCGGGTATACATTAACCTCACTTCCTCTTCATCCATCCTACGTCAACGAAATCGGGCATCCGATGTGAAGCTCCACCTAGTTTGCACAAGACGCTGAAGGCAAGCACATGAGATAGTGGTGCGCACCAACGGCTGTACCTGAGCAATCCGGATTCCGCTCACGCATCCTGAATCGGCCACTCGATGTGAAGCTCCAACTAGTTTGCAGAAGACGCTGAAGGCAAGCACATGAGATAGTGGTGCGCACCAACGGCTGTACCTGAGCAATCCGGATTCCGCTCACGCATCCTGAATCGGCCACTCGATGTGAAGGTCTAACTAGTTTGCACAAGACGCTGAAGGCAAGCACATGAGATAGTGGTGCGCACCAACGGCTGTACCTGAGCAATCCGAATTCCGCTCACGTATCCTGACGGATTGACCAATTACCGCTTAGTTAGCCAGACTCGTCTGGTGCCCATGGCGTCTGTCGACGCTTGCGGGCAGACTTTTTCGCTTGGTGTCTCATTGAAACTCACCGCAAATGTTACCAACGGGCAACAACCCACTCACATTGGGTGGTATGGTAAACAGGACAGCGGACCCTGAATGCGGGATTCGGTCGAAAGACTAAACTCGAACCAGAAACCCGCACGTCGGGCCGCCAAATCGCAAGGTTGAGGCTCGCTCGAGGTCGACCTCCGGAGGTCGGCCAACGAGCTGTCTCAGCCGAGTGATTCAACCCGGGAGAGGGGGGGGGGG
>NW_003209614.1:0-4614 GCF_000006405.1 Perkinsus marinus ATCC 50983 | reverse complement strand
TGCTCTCGAAATAAATGGCACTACGTCGCAAATCCTCGAAAGATAATGACTCAACGTTGGGCCCCATACTCTCCAATGAATCTAATATTCGAGTATGCATGCCGGCTCTGGCACGGATACACTTATCTAAATCACTATGGGCCCTCCCAGTCATCGCCACTACTAACACACTTTCCATCTCCACACGAGCGAAGAAACTTTCAACTCGCTCCGCATCCTGCTGCTTCAACGATTCCCATCTCTGTACCATCTCCGAAGTCGTCAATGAATTTTTAAACCTCTTATCGAGATATTCCCAAAGATGCTGTACTACGAACTCGGGTGTCTGATGATCGCGCTGTAATCCCGTGCGGATCATCATCTCTAACTCTGATTTCAACGCACCCGCAAAGTTCCTCACAATATAATAAACCTCTGCTTTCCCTCTCAGGCCATAAATTTCAATGGCATTCTGGATACGCTCTCTTATTAATCGATAAGGACAGCTATCAGTTGGGAAACTCCAAGGAGCTGCTTCTACAACGTCCAATTTAAGCCACGATATGGCGACATCGGTATTCTCCTTCTTCGCACAAGTCCCCCCACATAACTTCTCTCTATTCTCTATGAACCCATCAATCGCCCTTTTCAAATCATCAGAACGGCCTTCATACCAGCTCCTTTCTAAACGATGCATTGCTGCACATTGCTTGGAAAGATATCGAGCTAGATACTCAAACCAGACTTCATCAATACCCTCAAGGGACGCAGCATCAAGCAGCGATCCATAAACGATCTTAGCGACGTCAATGTCACGATCTGGTCCTCCTTCATGAAACTCCTCCCTCCCGGAAACCCATCGTTGATACTTTCCTCTTAATCTAGAGATCTCTCTCATAAATTCCCTTGAGGTAGTGCATTCCAAATTGATGCTTTGGATCTCTGCACTGACGTCAACAGCCGGTAGATGGGTAGGCACCACGCCCGCAACTATATCGGCGAATCCTGCATCGGGTACCATTTGTTAGGAGATTGAGGGAACTCAACAAGATAACTTGAGCCAAGATGGCTACAGATACCTCTCCTCTAGTGCGCAAAGACTGCTGAAGTACTCAAAGCAACCACACTGGAAGATTAGCTATGAGACTAAATGCGCACGCCCAAAAGTGCTCGCGTACAGAGCAACACATCTGAGCAACTTATAACAGTGGGAGAATGTTGAGTGGGTCGGACCATCAGAAATTTGGAGTAGCTTTCGATGGCGGAGATGAGATAGAAGCGAGTCGGCCCATCGACTGACCTGAGATACGGACCTGCAATGTCACTGTGCAAGCGAACGAATGGGAATGGAGGTCAGGAGATAGAACTTCCGGGGAAGAGGGATTGAAGGTCTACTGGGAAGGACTTCCCGCGGGCATAGGTGTCAAAGGAGAAGTGGTTGATGGCGGAGCCCAAAGCCGGAGCATCAATGTACTCCTGTAGATGAGCCCAGAGCACGGCATGACCCTCATGGTCATAAACCTTGGCTAGAGATTCCCCGAGTAGACCAGGCGGGAGTTGGACCTTCCCGTCAGAGATCGGAAATTGCTGGGGCCACTGACGGAGGCTGGCTTCCTGCTCGAAGGAGCACGTACTCGGAGCTTGGATGGCGGTCACATCTACACAAGGGGTAGAATCAGTGCTAGAATATTCTTTGACGAGTCCTAGCAATCCGCGAGAGAGAGTTTGCACGAGTCGAGAGGGCCCATCCGCGACTCTGACTCCCCTGCATTATGCAGGGGAGTCAGAGGGGGCACTCGTGGGGCCACAAGAAGGGGTAGAACCCACTGAAAAGGTGTTCCTGGGTCTGGGCACCATGCTGTGGCTCACTCGAGAAAGCCCGCTATGAACGCAAGATGATGGGGACTGCTGATACAGTATCAGTCAAGACGGTACTAATGAATACGGCAGCAGTGTGCACAGGACTAAATAGAATGCACATGCGTACGCCACAGATATTAGCTGTGGCGGACATGTCTGACAGACACCTATGTGTGAATCGCTCCGCTAGATTCTACTACAACTAGTGATGGGATAGACCGAAGATTAAGATCCAAATAAGAACCTCTGAAATACGTAGGACTCTCGGAATGTAACGAGCTGCAAGAATACGGACTTCCCGATTTACGTCACAGATCAGAAGTTTTGATTCAGAACCGAATATCGGACGCGTCACAGACATATCTTGTAATCTCAGAAGTTCTTGACCATTTATCAATAAATCTGATAATGAGTATACGAAAGAGAAAAGTAGACAGGATTAATCATGACGTCTCGTCTGAATAAGCGACAACTATAGCAGCGCCTCGAGACTGAAGATATCTTAGTCGACTTTACCTAGGTCCCAGTGTGCATCGCAACCGTCAAGAACCATTTTACCATTCTCCGGGTATGCATTCCAGCGACAATGATCACCTAGACCGACCCTTTCTGCTACTTCATTCAGACATTCATCGGTGGATTCTTCCGGTCGAGCAATAAAACCAACTTGGCTAAGTATATGGACATTGTTCTGACTTCGGTTAGTCTTGCCGAACACTTTCGATAAGCCGTAGAGAAATTGGGCGTTGATGCACTTGGCCCAATTAGTTCCCCTGTCCAGCTCAACGTCGGCCGTAAGTTGCATCTCAGACGAGCTTTTCACAGTCATAATGCAAAAGAAGCGATAGTCATCATCATATCCAGCGTAATTGCCAAGGGCAGCCACCTCCGCTAGTTGGGGCTTAACTAGGAGGCCACTAATCAGCAACACTTGAAACAAATTGCAGGGTGTCATTCTCATATTAGGTTGGTAGACTCGGGGTGGACAACTTCCGGAGATATGGGAGTGATTGAACTCGAGTGAAGTTTATAACAGAACTGTAAGGAAAGAATTACACCACGCCGCAAAGCTTTTTTCTTACTGTACAAGACGTCACAAATTTATTGTTACTCCTTTTGATGAGGCAGAGCGCTTCGCACAAGTCTTGTGCGCAAAAACTAGAAGAAACACAGGGACTTCCTCTGCTCATTCCATTATCCGTCCGCTCTTTGATAGGATTAACGAGGGTTATCAAAACACAACTCAAACTTGAGTCAAGATGGCTACGGAATTCTCGACACTTAGCAAGAACAGATTGCACCGAACCCGCCTGTTCGGTTGGACCGAACTTCGGTTCTAGCTGAAGCATCCGCACGCATGCACAAGCCAGTGGTAATACCTGTTTCACACAGGCTGTGCAAAATCTACCATACTATAAACTTGAAGATTATAAACTTAAAACGATAATACTCGGTGAAAAAGAGCAAAGCTCATAACATCGATCTATGTTCACAGGCCCAGAAATCAAGAGTCTCGATCTTACCGAACTCATCATCCCATTCAACGTCAACCCGACCCGAGGCACGCATATCACGTACTGGACCCTTGAACCATCGGCGCACAGGTCGTCGCCGTTGAGAATAAACTATATCATACAGGACTCTAAATCTCATATCAATCAAACTGGGCAACTCATAAATAATCGGATCAGACGATGATGAGTCAGCCCCATCACGCCCCCCTTGGCGCCCGGGGGATAACGATGGCGAGGGAGAACCAGAGGTATCAGGCCGGCGCCACGTAACGTCTGATAAACATACAGACTGCGGGGAATCATCGTTCTCAAACTGAATCCAAACACGACCAGGAACAGGGGGATCATAGGTAATAACTCCACGACGCCAGGAAGACTGCAGGAAAACCTCGATCCCCATGCCAATACGAGACACGGACGGAACGCATCCTCTACCTTACGGGTAGAACCACGTTGTAGGTGTTCTCGGTAGTCAGCAGACCCGAGTCGGGAGGTTTCCGTCGGACGGAAACCGGACTCGCACCCGGCGGTCTGATAGACAACGAACGACGTGTTGTTAAGTGCCTAAGTTGACTCCCATCTAAAGCTTATCCAAGGCGCAGAAAAGCCTTTGTATATGCGTGCAAATGTGTAAGGGCATAGCTAATGGCTTAAGGGCACAAATAACTTCAAGAGTGCAAGGATAACCATTCTGAGTTACTTACACTAAATAGATGAGGAGAAATGCAATGGTGCACACAGAGGGCCTGTTTCACAAGGATACTTAATTTAAGGCGCCTTAAATTTAGGAGCAACTTAAGGAGTTACTTAAGGTATACTTAAGAAGTACTCAACTCATTTCACAACGTTTAGAAGCAACTTAAGGAGCTCCTTAACTTAAGGCGTACTTAAGTATTCCTAAAATTAAGGCGCCTTAACGTATTTACTGAAGTAGTGAAATAGGATGTCCTAATTACTCAAGGTATACTTTAGGCGTTATTTAAGTTTAAGGCGCAATTTGCTCCTATGAAACAGGCCCAGAGTGACTCAGCTAAAGAGACATAATGCTCAACTACTGCCTGATTACAGCATATAACAGAGTAAATCCCTTAACCTAACCAACTGGACTGCACCACGAAAATACACAATGATTTATGGCGTGCTACGGTCGCAACTTCGTTTACTTTCGAGCCTTTGTGTGTCTTGGTTCACTCGTGATCCGAGACTGCTAATCGTCACTACGAATCACCAAAGTATCATGACCTCTCACATATCACTCTGC
>NW_003208730.1:0-1598 GCF_000006405.1 Perkinsus marinus ATCC 50983 | reverse complement strand
TCGGTCTGGTATTCCGTTAAGCACTTTCAAGGTTTACGATAACGAGTGGATTACTACAACCTTGGAGCAAATTGACGCTGCTAGGGAGTGCCCTTCCACTAAGACCTTGGCTTCTCGATTTGCTGACCTAGGTGAAGTCACGGATGACGCTCTTAGTGCAGTTCTTGGTATGGTTCGAGACTACAGTATCACTGTTGGTGCTTTGGAAAGGACCTTTGACGAGAGAAGACGTTCTCTGTGATACTTAGTGCATTATTGAGTTTTTTTGATATTTATCTTATTTCCTTTTTTTCATTGGTTCGACCTTAGTTTTCGGAATGACGTCAAGCTAAGGGGGGAGGTATGTAGACCTTAGGTTGTGTAGACCTTTGGAACACTTGCTTTCTTGGTCGCTTGACATTCCTTAAACTAGGCCTTGGTTGGCTCGCCTATAGCCGTGTCGATTGGATAATCGATCCAGGTGTCACGTCACCTTCTGCGTGTCACGACCTTGGAACTCGCTAACGAGTCGCTAACGTGTCGTTACGACTTAGTCCGATCTGGATTCACTCTGGCTTGATCCTTGGCTGCTCTAGTCGACCTTTGACTGAAAACAAGCCTTGTGTTCTTGAAGTTCGCCGAAGTATCAGCAACGATCTTGGTCACTTGTAGCTCTGCAACGCGTAGACCTACAGGCATAGGTATGCGTGCGTAGTGTGACGGCACTTCAGACACGTCTGCTCAAGCAACAGTCCTCGACCTCTTCCAAGGATGATCCTTGCCAACTACGGCTCCTACGAGACCCGACAACATTAGTCCTTTTTTTCAATACCATAAATCTTCGTTCTATGACCCAACAGGAGGATCTGCCCACCGAAGGAATCTACATTTGGCGGGGAGGCCGCATGCCCGACAGCGAAGAACGTGAAATGGTCAGGTTTGGTCTGTTTTATCCACATCCAAGCGAAGGGTCCGGAGGGACTCTCAACCCTGGATCTTCAAAGTTGCATTTTCACTGACAAACCACATCTAGGAGGCGTCAGATGGACCTACGTCGCGGAAGATGAGGACAACATCAAACTCGACTACACCAATGCCAGTTTCTGCAGCATGGAGCAGACGACGCCAACATGGGCTCAAGCCTTCTTCGAGCGTTATGATGTGGATCCAAAGGAATGCGCACAAGCTCGTTATGATAAGAACTTGGAAGAAGTCACGCTGCAGTTGAAAGGAGAGTCGTACGTGATGACTCTTCCACAGCATCAAGGCAAAGAACACTCAGCCTGAAGCTCACACAACATTCAGGGGATATAATGCTGAGATATTTGAAGGTAGCATCGGAGCACCATGTGAAGCCCAAAAGTAATTGTAGAATCCGCACTGCTTCCATGGTAGGGGTGGATGAGGTTAGAGAACGCACGCATCGTGCGTCACCTTGTTACAGTTAGGAACGTGAGCATGCGTGCATCGCAGTCATTGTAGTCAAGTGAACTAGACTAATGGTCTTATCATTTCTTTTCTCTAGTCTAGACTTGTTGATATTCAAGATAGTTCGAGTTTGATCATCGGCTACGCTTGCGTCCCTATATGGCCGGCAGCGGATCTGATTCCTCCAATAA
>NW_003214454.1:0-967 GCF_000006405.1 Perkinsus marinus ATCC 50983 | reverse complement strand
CACTGGTACTGCCTTCAAGCCACATTTCAGAACCACAAGTGATTCCGATTTGGCACTGAGCTGATCCTGTTCATTCGCCATTACTAAGAGAATCCTAGTTAGTTTCTTTTCCTCCGCTTACTTATATGCTTAAATTCAGCGGGTAATCTCACACACATCAGGCCTTCTAATGATGACATATTGCCATGGTGCAAACCGACAAGCGTGTTATGATATATAATAACCTCGCGACCAGACTGAACGCGTGATTCAAACACTTCTCTGCATTTATCAATAGATTTGACGTAATGCGTTGAAGAGAAGAATCGCGTGATCAAGGAACACGTGATATCACCACAACACAGTCGAGTTTGCGAGTACCTCGAGAGATACTCACAGGCGCAAGCCTCCTTTCGGAGGGGCTACAATACGAGACTATAGCCTTGCTAATTAATACGCCTGCCTTCACAAGCGCACATAACGAACCACCTCCGAAGAGTTAGTTCAAGCGGGATACAAAGCATTGAGTTGCGTTAACAACAAAATGTTTGTATCGGGAAGAAGAGCGACACTGATATGTATGTACAAAGAGGAAAGATCCCCTTTGTGCAGTATGCGTTGAGATTTCTACTGGTTCACGGAATTCTGCAAATCGCAGTGCTTATCGCACTTCGCTGCGTCCTTCATCGATTCTCGAGCCGAGGCATCCATCGTTGAGAGTTTGGAATTTCGTTTTGAAATACCAAAATCCAAAATTGGATTTGGATACTATGACTAGTACAATGGTTCATAGGAATTAATCACCTTAACAAGTTAAGGTGGGGGGATCCAAACAAAGCGGGGATCCCATCTCGCAACTCTCTAACAAAAGAGTAAGAAAGAGCGAGACCGCTGGTTTCTCAGAGAATGAATCGGTGTGAATGATCCTTCCGCAGGTTCACCTACGGAAACCTTGTTACGACTTCTCCTTCCTCTAAGTGATAAGGTT
>NW_003216673.1:0-1717 GCF_000006405.1 Perkinsus marinus ATCC 50983 | reverse complement strand
AAAACCAACTTTCTCGTAAGTAGCTAAAAATTCTCATGAGAAATTTACGCAAAAATCCAGAAAGTTTATTCAACTCTCAACTGTCAAAAGCTTCCCACACGACGAAATCACCGATAAACAACCCAAAATTTTCCACCATCCTTTTCTAGAATATCCAATAAAACAAATTTTTTCTCAATTTTCCCTCATGCAACCTATACCGTATCTACTCTGCTGCCAATTCAACAAATTATAAAATTTTTCTTTCAACAAAACGGAAAAAATCCTAAAATTTGCGATTTGGGAAAAAGAATATATGTAGTTCATTTACTTCATCGCGGAGTAGATCGAGTTCCTGTCGAACTTTGAGATTTTCCAATCGCAGTATACCCAATTCTCTATCGGTGATGGCCACCGAAGACTCTTTCTGAAACAACATGATATGACTGCAGTTCACTAACACCACCATCTTAGTGTTCACCACCTCCTTTATCATTTTGCCGTAATTCTCATCGATTTTATGCAACTCAGCCAGCTTCAATTCTTTTTCCTTATGACGTTTACTCTCCTTTGCGTGCCTATCACCAGCGAAAACCGTCACTGCGCCACGAAATTCAACCAACGTAAAACAAATTTCCCCATGGAATTTTCAATACACCCAAAGAATCACCATTCGCATTTCTCACACACGCGACGGTAAACAATATCATATAATTTATAAATGTATTATTGGAGTTTCACCCGTGATATGAAAAACACTAGTGAAAAATATTTTTGACAATTCCCTTCGCGGGAAAAATTGTGGTATCGATCGCGGGGACATACGCGTCTTAAATTTACATGGAGTATTACGCCTATCCCTGGAGAGGTGAAACTCCATTTTTTCCTACAATGATATTTATATAATACCACAAAATCGATAATAACATTTATTGAAAAAATACCTCGCGAAAAAAATATTTCTTTTTCTCCCCATCCTACTGTTCTCCCAGGGCAACCAGTTGCGCATCTTTACGTTTATTGGTATCAACTCCGGCTTCCCACGCAGCAAGATCACTAAAATGACGGGAAAAAATGCAACATGCCGGGATCGAACCCGGGACCTCTTACGCCGCTCTACCCGCAGTAGCTTGTGCCAGCTGCTCTCCCAACTTATTCATTTCGAGTTGCATCGCCTCCGCTTCTGTTGCCTGATACCAAATATTCCTTACACCAACACTACGAAAAAATTTTTGCCACCATATTATCATCCTAAAAATCTCGAAAATTTTCCGAAAAAAAAACTACGAAAACTATGAGAATACACAACTAGAGTAGAAAAGGATACTTACAAGTGATAATTTACTACTGCGCATAAGACTTTTTTTATGCAAATTTATGAGAATTCCATTTCTCGGCTAATACGGCGAATATTCATATAAACTTTCGACATGATAAATGTACTCATCTAACAAGTATGTAGTTTCTCGAAACGACTGATGGAAAGGCGTCTACCAAACTCACCCGTCCGCTGAGCTCCTCTTTGAGATTGAAAACTTTTCTCAGACTTTCTTCGACCTGCTTTCGTAGAGTTTTAACCTAAAATATATTTTTTTATCACCAATATGATCAAATCTGTACTCAAACATTCATTAAAATCTAACACTGGAGTTTCACAACTACCCGTTTTACGTGAAGTGGCGTAATACTCTGTGAAAAAACGCAATATTATCGCTATGCAGTAGTCGTGAAATATATT
>NW_003211754.1:0-1327 GCF_000006405.1 Perkinsus marinus ATCC 50983 | reverse complement strand
GCATGAAAATGCTCAGTCCCATCAGCATGCTTTTCGCTGGTGATACAGAAATAGCTCAACTCGACATCACGGACCGAGTAAGCCCGAACCAGCTCGTCTCTGAATTGTTCCTTACTTAAATCTTGGCCTGGAATCAGTATATCTGGCTTATCCACTGTAGGACGAGACCATGTTAACAAGTAGAATCGTGAATAATCGTATTTGGGTCTGCTGGAAGTGGGATGAAGACTCCTCGGGGCGGACTCTTCAGTGGCCAACACCTGGAAAATTCGAACCAACGTTCGCAGTGTTAGGCTGAGTAACATTCATCCAAATTATTACATGTTCGGAGTCGATCGGTGCTTCTGCCTCAGAGTAGAAAGAGAGAAGTAAGTTGTCGGGAACTATGAAACTGGCCAGTGAACTGGGATCTGTCAGCCCAGTGGTGTTGGAGCTTTCTTGACTCAGTTGATGTTGGCCAATTTCCAAGGCTTCCACGTCGATGAAATCCATGCCGGAATACGAAATTGATCCACTTGATCAAAGAAAAATGATATAATCTTGACCACTATTACTATCTTACCATCTCAATGATCAATTGATCAATTCAAGCGGAGCGATGAATAAGATGAAAAATCCACTTAGATTCGAGTGGCACGAAAGAAATGAAAATCTACTCGTGTTGCCTTGAGCTGAGCGAGTTTTTCGGCTGAATATTTGTTCCGGACTAATGTGTCAGGTCGTTAGACTATCAGTTCACAGGATGATTGAGTGTGCCTACCCATCTCATTGATAAGTAACACAACTCGGGAGAAGATCTTACATATACATCTTACGACATGAATGTGTCACGCCATGCTTTGGAAATTCAAAATTGGAATGTGGCATGCTCAAAACATATGTAACCTAGTAATTCAACAAAGCACCACGGCGCTTGTAGACAGCACTAACTCTATCTGGCATAGTGTCGATGATGCTGTTAGCATCAATCTGAGAGTATATGCTTTGAAGTCTACGGATGAATGAACTCAGTGTAGTCACGGGGCCGTTTTCCAAGTAGGCAGCTCTCAGTCGTGCCTTCAAGATAGAAAAGGTGTTTTCGATGCAAGCAAGATCCGGAGATCGTACAGGGAACGGCAAATAGTAGCAATTATGACTTGTGAGAAGTTGCTGGCACTGAGAACTATGTTGACCACCATAATTATCGGCCATGACACCCCGTCTCGCACGATGCGACTTACGGCATCTAGACTTCAAAAGTGGAATGGCGGTGTCCCTCAAGAACTGATGATAAGGACTACTGCTATTGTCTTGGATAGGGACCAGGAGAGGCTCTTCATTGTAAGCA
>NW_003203185.1:0-1616 GCF_000006405.1 Perkinsus marinus ATCC 50983 | reverse complement strand
TTGGTCCAGGTACGGCATGATCACCGCAGATCCTGCTGGAAGCTGTGAACAGAGAGTAGGATACGAACCGAGTCGATAGAAGATTCCTAACGCCCGTACGGGAATCCGTTGAAGGTTGGTTTTGGGGCGCGCGGTCATTGTGGTATGTTGCAAAAGCTGATCTTACTATCGGCAAACTGCAATGATACTTTCCACTGTAAGGACGGGGCGAGTTCTTCCGAGTGTGGTAGAGAAGCGAAAATGTCCAATTAAATGACAGACACCTTTCAAACGGAGCTTTGAAGTCCGGGAGACATTCGATATGTGTTCCTCCAGTGGTAAGCAGATTCCATGCAATGCCAGGGCGCCCACCGCCTGTAAGCTCCAAAGGGGGACTTCGAGAATGAGCAAATAAGCCCGAGCCTCATACTCTGGATGCTCTCTCTCCATCGAGATGAGGACAAAGATCGTAGACAAGAAAAGACAAAAGTCGATGTGACCTTGACGAGACATGAGCTGAGCTCATTGAGCTCCATTGAAGAGTGTAAGGCATTGGTAATGCCATGAAAGAGCCTATTAGTCATTGCATCTACCATGACGGAAACACTTAGACCTGTACTTTACCAAGTAAAATGACACAAGATGATAGTAACTGTTGTATGAGGAATGCAGGCCTCGTCAAGAGAGAAGCAATAGTGCCTCGAATTGTTGAGTCGGTATTGTCAGCGGCTCCACCATGCACTTATGTGGCCACAGTCGACCCGTGATGTTCACGAGTTGGCTCATAATGAGCCTCTCTATGCAACCAAGGCAGAGGAGTCGTCGAAGCCACTACAACCATTTCGAAAACATCACCGTCACCACTCGCGATCAATTTGGTCATCATCATCATCATCACCAGTCCTATATGTTGCCCCTTGGTCTGATCGTACTTCCATCGAAGTTCGACACACAGAACACCGAGTTCGACTCCAATACCAAAAGCAACACTCTCCCCTGGGATCACCTCAGGAGTAAGAGGGTTACCATCTGAGGATGATAAGAATGTGACGACACGGCGTCTCGGAAACGCCTAACACGTGGGCGAGCGAGATATCACTAAGCGGAGCGAGGCGTTCGAAAAAACGTCGAGAGGAGAACTACAACAGTACAAATAATGGGTTCCCCTCATCCTTGGACCAGGTGAGTCAATGAGACTGTAGCTACGGATTTGGCAACGATAGTGGAATGGCGAGTAATAGCTACAGTACGTTGATTTATGGAGAGAAAAATTTATAAAATGTTTTTCTGACTCGAGTCCAAAATGTGCACTAGGGAGGGAGCACGGTCTGTTTTAGAGGCGATATCGGCACTTGAGGTTACCTCCACAGACGAGGTCTTCGGGACGAACCGGGGAGAATGACTCGATGTTACAGTGGAAAGGAAGGAGTTGAATCCAGAGTATGCATATGGTCAACTACTGGTGTTGGCGAAAATATGAAAGTTCTGAGGAAATTTTGGGAAACAAGTATTAATTTCTGTACAGTTCTACCTGAATTCAAGTATAGAAAACTCCTGAGGTGAGGAAACCAAACACGGTACTATATATTCCAACTTTGCCGGCAATATGCTGCGGTTAAGCATAGATACCCTTCATG
>NW_003204425.1:0-976 GCF_000006405.1 Perkinsus marinus ATCC 50983 | reverse complement strand
AGGGGATAATGTCATTATATGTGGCCCGAATGGTGCTGGGAAATCTAGTATTTTCCGGTGCTTGGGTGGTCTATGGGATATTAAGCGAGGTAGGCCAACGAAGAGTTATAAGTGGTGGCAAGTTGAGCTTAGTCGAGTGACGGCAAGATTATAATTGATATATCAGGTACCATCACTAGGCCTGGTAGTAGGGGAGGAGTTGGCCTTCATAGCTATGTATTCTACCTACCCCAGAAGCCCTATTGTGTTGTGGGCACCCTTTCCGATAACATATGTTATCCTGATAGCAACAGACCAGATGAGGGGCAGCTGGTATCGTTACTACGCCTGGTTGAACTATCTCATCTCAATGACTTTAATAGTATGTCCTTGGACTGCATTAGCGATAGGCAGCTTCCTGGTAGGTGTTATCGATTGGGATTCCCGGCTATCTCTAGGGGAGCAGCAGAGATTATCAATGGCACGACTATTCTGGCACAGGCCTACCTTTGCTATCTTGGACGAGTGTACTTCGGCGGTGAGTATTAAGATGGAACGAAGGCTCTTCAAGTTATGTGGTCAACTTGGTATATCACTTATTACTATATCCCATCGTCCAGCACTGCATGAGTTCCATCATCATATGGTTACACTGGATGGTTGTGGAGGGTGAGCTCTCCCCTGCTACTGAGTACGGTTAGCCTGCTATCGTTGAGAAGGTATACTATAACGTCTATCGAAGGGTCCACAGCTCGCAATGCACCATTCAAAGCATCGCAGTCCTTGCAGTCCCTCCTCCAAACAGGCGCCTTACCTTTTACCGAGATTGTCCGTCGGTTCGAGAGTAGGGTTGACCCGTTTTCATGCCTCGTGTGAGTGCTCTCTCCCAGAGACGGGGTCCCTACAGCAGCTAGGTAGTGCTATGACTACAACTAACCAGTCACGTGAGAGTAATCCGCATGGCCCCAGGTGAGCTAATACCTATGATGAGTGAATG
>NW_003202118.1:0-1786 GCF_000006405.1 Perkinsus marinus ATCC 50983 | reverse complement strand
GCTTTGGTCTCTGACCATGCTCCGACTCGACTGTCGCCTCAGCCCTGCACAAATTGCTGAGTGTGGCGGACCCGAGCCTCTATCGAGGCAACTTTAACTTACAATAAACCTTTTACAAATTTCTAAACGAAATAAACTAGACTGTAGAACATCGCCGTTTTTGAAACTCCTCTCTACTTACCAGATTTCCACTATTAACCTCGTGAACAAGGAAAATGGGCGTAATTGATATCAACTTACCTGGCTGGCGTTGGGCGAGGCTCAAGCAGCTCGCTCTCGTGGGGCGGAGCAGCTCACTGCACGACTTCTGAGGACTGTAAAGCTCCAGGGCCTACCAAGTGTGGGTTCCACAGCGAAATTTCTGGTAGCGGTGGCGTAGCGCAAACGAAGAGATAGCGCTGCCACCAACTATAATATAATCTGAGTCATCTGTACTTTGAAGCCTTCGTGCTACAGTCAGGATCCTAGAGTAATTCACTTCATTTTTTCAACTGTCTTTCAAATTCACCATCCGTCACTCACATCAATATAATAACATACCTTTTCAAAGATAATTTATAATATCACAGCGGTCATCTCAAAGCGAATCAATCTTTCGCCTTTTACTAAAGATTGCCGTGTGGCATGACTGCACACATGTGAACTTACACAATTTTTGCGGAGCCTATGCTCCAACTGAACAATGAAATGTATCATGATAAAGTTGGAATATTCATGTAAACGTGAAAGTTTAGTTTTATGAACTTCTCGATAGTTACCAATTGTCATACACTTCCGACATTGCATACCATCCCACAATGTAAAAATCTACTATCCTTGCGGGAGGGGCAATAGCGCTATCTATGACGCCTTGCGGAGATGCGCTTTTTGCTAGTTGAAAACTACTCCAATTCCCGTCGCGAGATTCTAACGGATCCCGTCGCAATTTTTAGGGCGCCTCGCATGAGGCAACTTTTAATATAACTTGGCAAAAAATATATCCAGCCCTAATATTCACGATATCCTACTTGGAACACTCTCTTGATGTCCTTTTTCATCCTCAACCTTAAAGGCAATGATCCTTGCTGCTTGCCCCGCTCCCCTTGGACAATGATGGTTACCTCGGACCTTCCTTGAAGAGGGAGGAACCTTGTCCAGGGGGTAGAGGGGGAGATGTTCAATAAGTGCATGTACTCTGACAATACGCTCTGCCAAAAAGGGTCGTCACTGGCATTCACCTTTCGGCTGCAGCCCAGAGAGTGGACCTGATATTTACCTTGAGCCAGATGGCTACGGTGATATACTATGGTCGGAATAGCAGTCGTGCTGGTTGCATAAACTTCCCACTGCGTCTTGAAATTCCCAAATGCGACCCTGTGCCCTTCTGTTACTATGTTATTCTGATCCGTTCTCTTTGATGATCCCCTCCAGTCTCCTCATCTCATCCATCTTCAAGTGTTCAGGGCATATGTGCTGTTAATAATAATAATGACCAACCACACAGTATAAAAGAAGACCACTGCATGTAATCGGGCGCGAGTTCAATTCCCGGTCACAGGACTTTTCGGTCATTTGATATCAGGCTGTGGGTTCAATTCCCGCTAGCTGTATTTCGACTGACCCAGGTACGATACCCGGGTATGATGCTGGGGTGCGATACCCAGGTTCGATTCCCGGACACTGCAATTTTCTGACAAGCGTATCATCATCATTCATGGTCAGTACGAAGGCTCGATTCCTGCCAAGTACATTCCACTTTGCCCAGGTCAACTCCCGGTACTGCACTCTTCCATGGATCCATCAATCA
>NW_003205143.1:0-1038 GCF_000006405.1 Perkinsus marinus ATCC 50983 | reverse complement strand
CCTCCCACGCTCCGTAGTCGAGCCAGAATAATTCTGCACGCACGCACAACGCGAAAGCGCCTGTTGTTGCGGTATATGCTCCGCTCGCTTCGCTCGCTCCGTAATTTTCATCATTTCCATCATCATCATGATGTTATATCCCCTCAACCCTATCTGTTAGCTTCTCTTACACAGACTGGATATATCCAATATAACCATCGAGAATAGCATCGCCTTAAACACTACTCGCAAGCAGCAATCACCACTTCCAGCAAGGAAAGTATTTTCATCACACTATCAAGGATTCTCTCAAAACACAGGTGACAATAAACATCAAAACCATAACCAATGAGGAAATATAAATTCTCTCCTGTGTTGAAATTTTCCTCGAAAAAGTTGATTCTTATTTTCCTCGGTCGCATGAGCTACCAACATTTGCTGAAATTTTCTGGGAAAAATTTATTTTCCAATACACATTTATTTACGATAAAAATTTCCGACGAATTTCAAATTATTAGTTTTTTATTCAAATTTCCTATACCATCCATCCAACAAAGCTCATCAGAAACCACATGCCCCCTCCAAAAAGATTCCCCACACTCACACAATATAACCAACACAACAAGACCACGCAGTGTTCGCTCTAGACAGCGTAAACTCCCCTACTAACACAGGGCAGATGACAATGATAATAATAATAATAAGAATCCCATACGAATTCATTATTATAGCAGTTTCCTACTCAGTGGTATGCCTCCTAATCATATCTTCACGCCCAGCGCCAACACCAATCCACGACACGGGCACTCCCGTCCACTTTTCGATGGCCTCGATGTACTTCTGAGCGGCTGAGGGAAGCTCCTCGAAAGACTTCACCTGAAGAAATTGATACAAACATTAATGACTCGCTCCATTAATAAGTCGTATGTGAATTTCATAATGTAGTTTTGGAAACTTCTCAGCTCAGCTGAGGAAAGCGAACATAAATTCCTCCAACACTAGGCAACTACACGCGTTGCTGACAATGAGAAAATTTTCATTTTTACCCCAAGTCATCGT
>NW_003208143.1:0-950 GCF_000006405.1 Perkinsus marinus ATCC 50983 | reverse complement strand
CAACCCGTGGGCCCGTGTTCACTACCACAACTCCTGGTCCTCTGACAACTAGCACTACGAGTGGTGGCCATATGACTAGTCCTACTACTTCCTCACCAACTGGGCGGTGTTCGGGCGATTTCTGCGTCGCTGACAGGAAGGTGTTCCCCAGTCTTCTTCCATCTGGCCAAATAACTACAGAGTCCTTCAGTTTCACTGACTACGGTGTATGGTATCTAGCTGGCTACTCTAGTGATGATGGTATCCGTATGCTGTGGAGACTCGAATGCAACCAATGGTTACCTGTTGCTGAGAAGGCTCTCTCTAATATCGAGGCTTCAGGCAACGATATGTTCGTGTTCGGCATCAGCGAGGGTGACGTTATTGTTTTCGATCCGGAGAGTTACAATGCTTATCGTACAATAGCTCTGGCGGATCCTTCTAAGGAATACACGGGAGTCACCTTTGATCAAGACTCGAATATTCTATATGTAACTGAGAAGGCTACTGGGCGGATTGCTCGGTTCATAGGTCAGGGGGGAGTGTGGACTCCAATTGACCCCTTGAGTGGTTCGGATGTTCTCATCGAGCCTACTATTTTGCGCTTCACACTCGGTAAACTTTACGTTAGAGTGAATGGCGGCGTTGCCTATGCTACAATGGACGGGTCTGTGAATTCTCAGTGGTCTTTTGTTCCACTGGATATTCAAGGTGACCAGAGCTTTACTGCTGCTCCAGACGGCTTCCTCTACTACCGTAAGTCTATCGACTCGGTCTATCGTCTTCCATTGGATAATCTGATCGGCGCGGGTGAACTTTACGCTGGTGGATGCGGCTGTGGTCTGGCGCCAAATCAAGTGTGTACCTCGGGCAACGGCAATCTTGTGAACTTCAATCCCACTGGAGGCATTGTCATGCAAGACTACTCCGAGGGACCTGACTTCCGCTTTCTTAACTGGTGTGGAGATTTC
>NW_003214725.1:0-1364 GCF_000006405.1 Perkinsus marinus ATCC 50983 | reverse complement strand
GAACCGACGACCTCAAGGTGTTTCGTACTTAGTCGGATGCTCTCCCTGCTGAGCTATCGCAGGGTAGTGTAGCTGAGGAAGCGAGTGTAGCTGGAAAGCAGCAGCCTGCGGATGCCGTTCCCACTAGCTTGGTGAGTTCAATATCCTTTCCATGAAGGGCAGCCGGTGGGGCCCAGGTTCGATCCCTGCACTTGTCATTTTTAATCTCACATTAATTGTTTCACCTTTCCTCTGGGTAGGTTCGGAAGGTCGGTCGGCAACGGCCGAAGGGCAATTCTGTGGATATGAAGGTTCTGGAGGGAAGAGGAGGGAGTGGAGGGCGCGCAGCTCAGCAACCACGCCCGTCCAAGAGGCCTACCCTTATGGGGTCTTCCACGACTCGAATGGACGGTGAGGGAGTGGATAGGTGTGGAGAGCTGATGGTGTTCGTAGGACCGACGAGGGAGGGTAAGGGTGGAGGGGGAGTGAAGGGGAGTGGGAATAGGGTAGGGGGTAGCTGTCGTCGCGATGTGGCGGTGATTGATCGAGCTTCTTCTCTAGTGTGACGCAGATGTTCAGATGCCTCCGACACGTCGTCCGCCGGCTGTTGCCAGAAGTCGAGAGGAAGTTCATTCAGCTTCCACGCAAGCCACTCGTACTGGGGAGGGTGGGTTGGTGAGGAAGGGGACTCGGAGGAAGGAGGGCGGGCCGAGGCCGGGCCGAGAGGAGGAAGACCCGAGTGAGGGGGGAGGAGTGACATTTTATGTACTGTGGGAATGGTAGGTACGAGGCAGATGTATGATAAGAATACACTAAGAATAATAGGGAGAGATGGTTTTATTAAGGCTATAGCGATATGGAGGAAAGAGAACATGGGTGGTGGGAGAAAGGAGGAGGAGGCTAATGGCGAGCAGCAGCAGCAGGGAGGAGGAGTGCATGTTTGTGTATGTATGTGGGGTTGTTGGGGAATTTCGTGGCGCGCGGTAATTTCTTGTGGCAGTATATGCGTTGTGGGGTAGGTGAGGAAGAGGCCGCTATTCGAAAAGGAAGAGAGTGTTAAGTTGGAGTTCGACGTTGTGAGTTGTGTGGACACGAGTAGTAGAGGGAGTGGTAGTAGTTGTAGTAATACCGACCTTTGATAGATACATTGACATTGCACAACTGCCTTTACCAAGCAGATCTAAAGCGGCCGTTGATCTCCCATCTCTCCTGCCGATTCGCCCGAGTCTTTGACGAAAACGCGGATAATGAATTCGTGTATAAGAATAGTGGATCGCAGGAGATGGTGACACGGTTGAAGAGGGAGAGTTGTTATTTTAATATTGTTGTTGGCGGCGAAATAGTTGAGGAAATTTGATCCACCACAGAATTGAGATTTCGGACGG
>NW_003213024.1:0-1116 GCF_000006405.1 Perkinsus marinus ATCC 50983 | reverse complement strand
TTCATTTTGGACTTGGGGTGAAGGCTTTCCGGTTGGTTTGAGCTTTCACCCGTATGTTGTTCGCATACTTTCTGTTTGTGTTGTAGACGTGCTGTAACTTCTTATTTCACCGATACGGAGAAGGCTCATACGGGGTCCTTGCAACTGTTCTCAAGCAGGGTTCCTTGTCTTTCACGAGTTGGCGTCATTCAGTAGGGTTCCCAATATCATGTTTCGGCCACCATCCAATGACACCCCTCCAAGAAGTGGAGGTCTCTTTGGGCACCAATCGGAGGACAAAGGCCCACTCAGCTATGGCTTGAAGCAGCAGCAGGCGGATCTCTTCGGAGATAGTGGTAAGATCGATGTGATTAGTCCGAAAGGATCATTCAGTAGTCACTTATTCACTCCGTCTAGTCTGGTGATCTCTTAACGTTTAAGGTGATCTTGCCTGTAGTTGAGGTTATGTAGGTGCTCCAACACAGAGAGGATACGTTGGCTCGGATCCATTGGACTATGCTGCAAGAGAGGACCTACCACCACCAGGCGATGACATACCCACTGTAGTAACTGGGAGGGGGTGTTTGGTTGATTGAATAGGAACTTTATATATAGCAGACTAGTCCGCTGATTATGCCATTCAGAGACATATCGTTGCGAGATGATTCTTTGGGTGACTGTGTGGTTCCCCGAATGTCCCTATCTGTGAAATTACTTTCATCAATCATGGAATCAATGTATCTATTGGCGGAACTGAACTATTTAGAGCGCCTCGTCGAAAGTCAGTTTCTCATTCGCTAATGTGATGCTTTTATTCGAGCCTCAGCGCTACATCAATATCTTTAATCACCCATGAGGAATCTTGGACCACAGGCATAGCGACCCCACTCGCCAAATCGATTTCGGATTGTATTGTCCATAGTGGGCATAGCGGCCCCACTCACCAGATAGATTTCTGAATGGGATTGCCCTGGGCAATATGTCCATCGGGCATAGCGGCCCTTTTCGCGAGACAACTTTCTCAATGGCATTGTCCATAGCGGGCATAGCGGCCCCATCCGCGAGACAACTTTCTCAATAACATCGTCCATAGTGGGCATAGCGGCCCCATTCGCGAGACAACCCATTGTCCATAGC
>NW_003216652.1:0-1603 GCF_000006405.1 Perkinsus marinus ATCC 50983 | reverse complement strand
GCCCTTCTACTAGCGTTCCTTTTCCATCCAGGTTATGAGTCGGTGGTCCGGTCAGGTAACGAGCACGACCACCATGGCTGGACGCTTACCTCTAATCAGGTGTTGGTATCATTCACCATGTACATTGAAGCAACAGGCCTCATACCACAACTGTGGCTAATGCGGAAGATGATGGATGTAGTAGGGGGGAAGACTTTGTTGTTATAGAGGGGGAATGGTGCGAGTACGTCGGTGCTCTTCCTCACTGAGAGAGGGGTTGTATACGCAACTGAGTTGGTATGTGTTATGTCAGATCGAGCCCATCACCTCACATTATGTGGGATTGTTAGTCATATCACGAGCGGTGCGAATGGTTTTTTGGGGAGTGCTTTACATGCAGGTAGGGAAGGTCCCGGGTTCGAACCCCACGCAGGGCATTTTTCTCTTCAGGGTGAGCACTTCTTATGCTTGTTTATGGCGGATCTTTTCCACACCGTATTTTGCGCCGACTACCTTTACCTGTGGTGTAAAAAGTTGAGGTACCTTTTCGTGTTACCTCCGCTTAGCATGAGATCCCCTCCTCAGAACTGGCGGTCGTCTTGTCTACGCACTCTAGGTTGGAGTGAGCAACTACACGACTAAGGACCATCTTAATCCAGCCGTAGAGCCGCCTTAAGTAGCTCATAATAATTGCTTCAATAGTCTAACAGGGCATCGCGTTAGTCTTTGAATCGTAAAGTTCTCGGTTCGATGCCGGCATAGAGGGAGCATTTTTCGAGAAGGACCTTCTCTTATTGTTCTGCGGTGGACGAGCTTCCCCTTAGCTACACCCTATCGGAATGAGGGTGCATGTAACTCTCCTTTGGATCATAACGACAGCTCAACGAGAACTGGATATGCTCAAACATCTATACTTCCATCCCGAGGGATTGGGTACGATCATGGGCAAGATGATAGTGGGGGCTACTCGCACATCCCTAGCTAGGGATCATTCGATTCAGTCAACTACTCATCTTTCTGATGAGTACGGATGAATACTTGCTGTTAGGTGATGTAGTAGAATATGAAGCGGATAGCTTGGTGTTGTCAAAGGAGGAGTTCATTAAGCATATGAATAGAGGTCTACTATGGGTGGGTGTAGTGAAGTGTACCATTTGGATAGGCGTAGTGATGGTGGTACGAGGGGTGGCCAAGGACTGGCCAATAACAGGCAGCACTTGTGAGGACTTCTGTCGTAATGAGGACCTCGAGGGTATATACTTAGAGAAACTGTACGGCTCTGAGGACGGCATGTGAGGGAGCTTTTCAAATACTCGTAGGCAAGCTTGGGGTAGGTCTGTACCGATTTATAGTGACGACTGCTGGGATAGGCCAAACACAACGTTGGATGATGGCCATACCTCTCCACGGTAGAGTAGTGATCGAACTCCACTGCTTTGATCGTCGCTACAGTTACTGGGCTGTTCGAGACACACTAGACGCCCATCCGAAGGCTCGCAAGTGGATTTCCGAATCTACTAGGTTACCACATTTTATACCAAGGGAGGGCAATGAGGAAGTGTTTGAAAGTAGAGTAGGACCATTGCTGGGAGGTCGAATGAATGTACTTCAGCTGGCAGCGAGA
>NW_003210757.1:0-3782 GCF_000006405.1 Perkinsus marinus ATCC 50983 | reverse complement strand
ATATTAATTAAATAGATAAAATATCCTTTTAATCTATCTGGTATTAATAATAACTAATTTAATATATATTAATATATTAATATGGAGTATTAGTTATAAATAAAATAATATAATTATATTCATTATAAAGGATAATAACTATATATACGATAAAAGCCATTGTTATCGTAAAACCTATTATTACTTATATTTATATTATATATTATTAATACCTAATTATGATATTATATTTAGTATACTCCATAATATTACATGGATAACGATTACCTATTGATATAAGGTTATAATATTATATTCTGTTAATGGTTATATTCTATATAATGTTATAATATATATCATTATTACTATTTTATCTTAGTTTATATACTTATTATAGAGATATATTTATCTAGCCCCACTTATATATATTATATGTTAACTTATATCAATTAGGGATAATAACCAATATTAATACATATTAAATATCTGGTGGTTTACTTATTAATAATATTTACTATAATATCCTTATTATATATATCTTTAGTTATATAATATATAGTAATATTTAATGTATTATTAGGGCATGGTTATTTATTATATATTAACGTTAACCCTTAGTAAATAGGGATAGATTACCTTATAAATATTACTAATAAAACATGTATTAATATTATTATATCTAATTAATATTTATAATAGATATAAATAAAGATATCGGTTATCGTTGATATTTATAATATAATTATAACATAAATATCGTTATCTATAGATTTATAATATGCTAGTGTATATAATATCTATTAGTAATATGTTGTTATAGTAATATCGATATCCTATCATCATGTTATATTATATTATATAATTATATTTAGGGAATATCGTATTATATTATATTTGCTGGTAACCTACAAACTATATGTATATATAATAGTAATTATCATTTATTAATCTATGGATCTATAATATCTATATAAATACTAACGATTACCTTTAATAAGATATAATATATAAATTAATATGAATAATATCTAAATAATAACCTAATATAAATAATAAATGTGTATATATAATTATAGATAAAGAATATAATATTAATAGATAAGTTAATAACCTAATAATGATATATAATTATAAATCAGTTAATCTATTGTAATTAATAGTAAATATGGAGGCATATATACTAATGTAAATATATCATGTTAATATCTAAACTATTAGTAAATATGATATAATATTAGGTAATCGTAAATATCAATATATTATAAAGGAAAATGTAAGATATCTATATAAATAATATAGACTATAATTATATAACTAGATATATAAATAACGATATAATATAAACAATGGCATATGGCATGGTATATATATAAATATCTTAATGGTTAACCATATATTAGGTTATATCCTATTATATTATTACTATATAGATAGATAATATTATATTAGGCATGCAATATTAATATATAAATATTACTAATAAATATAATAACGAGGATATACAATAATAATATATAATATAATTATGAGTATATATCTTACTAATAATAATATAGTATATAAAGTAAATAAATATAATACCGTATTATAAAGTATATATAATATAGATATCCTTAGTAATTATATATTAACTAACGTTAACGTAATAGAATATATTAGATAGACATATTTATCTTAATATTATGGTGTTTATATTAACTGGTACCCGTATAATATGTGTTAAATATGATATTAAATAGTAATAACCCATAATATAATCAATAGATATATCCTTATAATGGATATGTATTATATTTTAATATTGTTATGGTTTTAATTATACGTTTACCTTGTTATTATATTAACTTACAGGGATATCGTATAGCGTTTAATGATATTAGTATATTTAGGATTAATAGGTTAGCGTATACCATATAAAATAGTAATATTAATATTAACATATATTTATCGTTAACCATATAATATATAAATCTAATATATTCATGTTATAATAATATATATCCATATCGATATCCTATTATAATTAGTTTATATTTTATCACTATAGATTAAAAAGGACTATTACCTTATTAAATATCATATTATGTATTTTATTATAACGCTATACTATATATATTTACTATAGATTATAATATATCTTTATATACTATTAACAAGTAATATATCCTTTATTATAATATTAGTATTATTAATTTAATATAATATATTCTATGTTAATAGATAGATATAAATAGATAAGATGTTACCATGCCCTATTATAATTATAATTAGGATATAAACTATATATAAACGAAGGGCATGGTATATATTTAATTATAACATAATATATATTTATTAGGTTAACGTATAATATAATTATTTATTAGTATAAACTATAATATAATAGATGTTTTATCATATATTTACTTATAATTATATAATATAATATTTATAATATTAACATATGAATGTAAATGAATAACTCCATAGATTACTAGTAATTATTACCTTATATTGTAATATAATATAGATAAATATACTATAGATATATAACCTTATTATACTATTATAATTAGATAGATATTATTATATTACCATATTATACTAGGATATACCATATATTATAATAATATTATCGATATATTGTATTTGATATAAACCATAGATAAATTAGTTATTCTTATATTGTTAACATATTTATAAACCATACCATGATATTTAGTTATTATATAATGTATACTAATTTATTATTATATTACGTTAAGGAATAGTTATATTATATTCTTAATATGTTATTAGATAAAATAGATATTATATTAGTATCAATAATAGGAATATTAGATAGATTTAAAGGTATAATTACCTATTTACTATATTATATTATCTATATTTAAGGATATTATATCAATAGTATATGTTATAAGTTAACATTTTATCTCCATATCCCTCCTGGATAATATATTATAACGATATATTGATATCTATGCCCTCCATATTAGTATTATATTAAATTAACCTATATTTATATTAGGAGGAGGGCATATTTATTATATATTTATAATAATACTAATTTTATCTATAATTTACATTATTACTAGTTATCGTATTATTATTAGTTTATAACATATTATATAATATTAATAATTATAATACTAATATACAGATACCTATCGTTATAATAAGATATAATATAATATAAATATAACCATTTATATATAATATCTATTTAATAAAACATACTAATATATGATTATATAAATATATTGATAATAGGGGGTATTGGGTATTAATTAAATGAATAGATATTATATATTTTAATATAAGATATAATTATCACTATTTGTTATTATATATCGTATATCCTCTATATCTTATTTATTTATATTAAATATATTTATAACGATATTATTATTAGGTTTTATTCATATATAAATTATTATTTTTATCATGTTGAGTATAAATATTAATATTAGGATATAATTATATATTATAAAGTTATTATTTTTATCTAATGCCCTCATTTTATTATATTTATTATATATTATTATTAATGGTATTGTATGAGGGCATATCTATATTTAATAACAGGATAAGAGGTTAATATATATTTATTATATGGTTTTAATATAAACTAGTTAATATATTTATATATTGATAAGGTTAACGGTTAACGGTTAATGTGTATTAGTTTAATTTAATTCTATGATAGTATATAATATAATATATATCAGTAATTAATAATAATATAGAGATATAATAATAGGAATGTAAATAATATAATATATAGACTAGATATAATATCATAATAATAAATAAATATATAG
>NW_003208317.1:0-1495 GCF_000006405.1 Perkinsus marinus ATCC 50983 | reverse complement strand
GAACGGTATACCATAAAACGTACTAATCGGAACTACTGTAGTTCGTCATCGTGTACGGCTGTCACCTAAATTCGCCTATTATTGTATGTCTCATGTTAATTCGGCACGAGTGCCGAAGACGCCCCTTGGTAGGAATGCTCAGAAATGTCTGTGCGATCCGGGAAGGTGCACCCGGTGCTGCTGGAGATTAATAGGTCTATAATGAAGGCCGCCGAACAGGCTATCGAGAGGTGTGAAGATCTTGGCGTTTTTATCGGAGTTTTTCACTCGTTTTTTCTTGTCAAGATTGGGCCACGTCGAGCGATATGTGATGATTCATACACCGAGGGAAGAGGACGGGAATAATTTTGGAGTTGCCGTGCAGAAAGGATTTCTGGCAAAGTACCTTCGAAACGAGTTGCTATCGGGTATCAGCGCAGATAAGGGTGGTTGTGGTGAAATTGAGAGCGTTTGAGTGTTTCCTTGGAATTTTACCGCGCGCCACAAAATTATCATTGCCAGGGTGACGAAGTACATGAGATGGTGTGACGATATTCACCACGGGTGCAAAGTATATCACGAGACGAGGGCTGAGAGTAAGATGCGCCCGGGTTTATCGATCGAGGGTTGAAGGTCTGGTGGGCAGTAGAGAGCATGGAGTGGAAATTGTCTTCAGTTTTACGAAGGCTGGGAGTGGGTGAGAGGGTGACGACTAAGGAGAACTACTCTGAAAATGGCAATAAAGTAGGTGTGCTCTGTGGAGTCCTTATTCTCGTACTGGCACGGTTGTACTTGATGGAATTCATTTTGGGAGGAAATTTCTCACTTCGTACATGTTTGATGAGTGTGCATCAAAGCATGTGTCTGCGTGTAATTTGTATTCCTCTGTCCATCGTAGATACAGGAGTAGCAGTATGGTACTTATTGAGTAAACTATGTAACTTGTCTTTGTTCAGATCTCGTCATCTAAGGCTGTGAAGGTTGTGAACAATCCGGCTCCTATGGGGGATTCACTATGGTAATAGCAGCTCGGATTCCGGATTCTGAACCTTATTTGAATCTTGCCGCCATCGAGCTTGGATTCATTCCTTTCCAGTCATCTAGCCCGATATGATGCCAGACACTATTTCCAAGTGAAGAACCTCATGAAAAGCATCGTCAACATGTAGGGATGCCGGTGGAGTTGTTCCCTCTCAATATCAACTCTCATTCTTGTCCTAAGCTGGCACCAACTATAGCTTAATCGTAGTCTGAGAGCTTTGAACCGCAGTGAGATTTAATTCCTTTCTCCAACCAACTCTATAGGTTACCATCTTTCTTTCATTTCAATATAAAGTAATACCTCCTCAGAGATATTGTAGGATGTCCCAGGGGTACCTCGGATCGCTGTACGAGCCGTTTCACACTCTGTGGCATTAAGCCTACTATGTATCATTGGAGTTGTGATTCGATGTTCTCTCAAATGGGCACAGATTCCTTGTGTAGATACATACATTGCTATATTTACGTAAAGCAC
>NW_003203873.1:0-1864 GCF_000006405.1 Perkinsus marinus ATCC 50983 | reverse complement strand
AGGAGGTAATGCTTCTGTAGTGGATCGTGGGGCCATAGACAATACAAAACAATTCTCAATCTTACAGCAAGAGACTACACAACAGTAGATACACCCCCGCTCTACGAATTGTGTGACATACTGACACAATTAACTCCGAGTGAAACTCATGAAAGAGCACACAGAACGTTATGTGTGCTTAGAGGGGCGGAAGATGAGACTGTCTACTAGACGGTATACAGAACTGATATCAGTGAATCTTGGACGCAACCTGAGGGAGCTCGGGGCGCCGTGGATACCGGACACCAGCATAGGGCCTCGGCCAGTATTAATGCAGCACAGTGTATTAACCTGATTAGAATCAAACTCCAAGGCTTAGCATAAGCCACGTTGGGAGCGATAAAGTTTCCACCCCGTCTGTGCACGCGTGTGGTGCCGATTTCGAGTCGTACGCAGGCACAGAATCACGCGTCACAACATAGGAAAACCTAAGAACACCGTATGCCACTAAATGTAATGGATTGCGAGGAGTCAAACTTCAACGTAACGGGGACTAGACTCAGATCGTTGGAGTACACACCGAGCTCTTCATAACCAAACAATAATGGGTTACCCATTCTTCTGCATTCCGTGACAAATAACCTCTCCAAAACTGAGCCTCGCACAAGGGATACTTCCCTCCTCGTGTGTAGTAGCATCATGTGCAATCGGCTAGTAGCCTACGGAGATCACCAACCTCAATCCCTGCATGGTCACCATCAGTGTCGAACCGTCATAGGTCTCCAGTGGAGTAGATCCATTCACGAACGCTAGAGTCCAGGATCAGACTATCCGCAGTGCGTTTTCCCACTATATCACGAAGAACATAAAGGGCTGTATAGTCAAATCGAGAAGGGAGGCAATCGACGGAAGCACTACTGCTATTGAAAGCACACAACACATGGAACAGTACCCAGGCAGACTTAACCAAAGATAATGGGATATAACCAATAGTCACATAAATGATACTCCTTCTCAATTCACTCGTTGGAGGTAGGTGATGACACATGCGTAGTGGCCAACAGCTCCACACTATCATTGTCTGGGTCGTGGTATACGTAACGAGTTCTCTCCGGCGCACGGCCACCATTTCTTGCATACGCCCGGAGGAGCTTCCTGTGGTGCGGCGGACAACAGCATCGACGAATTTGCTTCCACGCATGGACCTGACATGATGCGAAATTCCAACCCGAGAATTCAGCGAGCCTTGCGAAGGAGTTGCCTCAGGCTACTATTATGACAACAGACGATAGTTCACAGCCCACGGACTCTACTGCCAGCCTTGTCTCCCACTACTTACCGGTATCCAGCTCACGGCTGTTATAACTGCCACCTTCCACAAGAAATCAATGGAGAAAATGGTATCCAGGTCGAAGTTGGAGCGCAGTATGAATATGGAGTATACATATATCACGATGCTCAACAGCTCCGCTACTATCATTAGAGGATGCCAATTCGGATGGACCTACCAAACATATGTCGCGCTACAAACTTGGGAAACTTTCGTCGCAATACTGACCTCCGAAGCAACATTGAGCAGCTCGCTGATGACCAGTGACGTGAAAGCAACGGCAACAAGCGAGCTTGTTATGAGCTCGTTACCAAAGAGGATAACAGTTAGCACCATGATAGCAGAACCCTGATAAACGGACTTCCATACCCAACCAAGAAAAGCTTTGAGAGACATCTGCCGGCCACGACGGCTGATAGCATAGAGCTCCGGGTACTGGTACACGACCGTGTCTTCGAGGTCAGTATAGAGGCACAGTGAGAACACGGGAGCAGTGGTGTAGTATCTAACACGATATAATCACCGAGATTGGTGACGCCAATGCTATCCCTCCCC
>NW_003203243.1:0-1054 GCF_000006405.1 Perkinsus marinus ATCC 50983 | reverse complement strand
TGTGTCCAACGCCTCGTGCACTACTAACTGCTTGGCCCCTCTTGCTAAGATCATGAACGACAACTTTGGTATTGTCGAGGGTCTCATGTCCACCATTCACGCCACTACTTCCACTCAATTGACCGTCGATGGTCCTTCTAAGGGTGGTAAGGACTGGAGAGGAGGCCGTTGCGCTGCTGCCAACGTCATTCCTTCCTCCACCGGTGCCGCCAAGGCCGTCGGTAAGGTCATCCCCTCTCTCAACGGTAAGTTGACTGGTATGTCCTTCCGTGTCCCTACCCTGATGTTTCTGTTGTCGATCTTACCTGCCGTCTCGAGAAGGCTGCCACCTACGACGAGATCGTTGCCGCCGTCAAGAAGGCCTGTGAGGGTGACATGAAGGGTGTCATGGGTATCACTTATGATGATGTCGTCTCCACTGATATGTGCAACGACAAGCACTCTTCCATCTTCGATGTTAAGGCCGGTATCGCTCTCAATGAGCACTTCGTCAAGCTCGTCTCCTGGTATGATAACGAGTGGGGTTATTCCAACCGTCTTGTTGACCTCGCTGTTCATATGAGCAAGGTTGACGCCACTGCATAAATAGATATGCTACAGCCATTTTTCTGATCTACAACCTTCCTTCATGGCTGAATGCCAATTTCCTAAACTATGTTGTTGTATTCGCGTTCAATATAGGGGGACGGTATTGGAACTGAGCTGTATCGATTAGATTCTCAATAGGGGGATTTCAGTGCATCAAATGTTAACTGATTCTTAGAATGTTCAGTTGCAACACGTTTCTGGTCTCGCGTTCTTCGTCATGATCCAACACCTCGCGAATGGGGAGTCTCGCAGAATCAGGCAGTAGTTTGTGTTATACAATAACATCAGAGGTGACTCCGAATAGACCCTGAGAATGTGAGGTTCATTGTGATTACCGCAGAACCGCTAGACCGAGAGCATTTACAAGTTATATACTGTAGACATGTCAAAAGTTAGAGGAAAGTAGACCATGAGCGAGGTGGATAGAGAAACTTGACCCGGGCTCGAACCAACATAAAACTCTGAT
>NW_003202274.1:0-2044 GCF_000006405.1 Perkinsus marinus ATCC 50983 | reverse complement strand
TGGTTTTCGTTCAAACATGATAGTAACCCAACGAATACGCCAGGCACATTCAATAGTAATAGTCGAGTTCAATCGACGCAGCATTGCTGTAGGGAAAATAATAGATCACGAATATTTACTTTACATCTCAACGACGACCTCATCTGAAAAGAGACAGGCAATAACAAACTACAAGTAGAGACGGATGCTCACCATAAAGATTCCCGAGAGCTCTTCTTTCCTCGCAAACTCTCATCGTCATCACCCAACCACGCGACAACGACTGTGATATCATCCACGACATTCCCTTCCTCTTGAATCCATCGTTTCCAAGCCTCTTGGGCAAGTGCCTCAGCCGCAGTCTGAACTTCTCCAGGGGTGTAACGATCTACCACTGCACGCATGCACACGACAGAGGCTAGAAGCAACTCACTGATTAATTCTACCGCCATTTGACTGGTGATGAATTCCCACACACCATCGCTACACAGGACCACGAATCGATCTCGAGCTCGATCGATTTTCCTAATGAACCGTCAAGGAAACACGATGATAACAGACGCTACCTGATTCTGATCTCGGGTTCGTATGTAATTCCAGCACTAGCTCCAACAGAGTCACCAAGGGAACGCGACATCGCAAGGCCCGGGTAGAGTTTGCCTGCAGACAACTGCGATGAAAATGCTTGCTGGCTGCCTACCTTTGAGGAATACTCGATACGGTATGTCACCCTCTAATTTCCGAACCTGAATCGATGTACTTCAGAAAAACCACGACATTCGTTATTCGCGAATCGAACAAGAACGCCCAAATGAATAAAGTATTTTGCTAAAACTACCCCCTCTGCGGACAACATTCCTTAATCGCCAACTTGATAGACTAAAAACTGATCTCTCGAGGGTTAATGTGCGTCGATGCGAATTTAACTAAGCTGCGTTGTCGGTGTTGGACTTCGAACTTGAACACATACGAGAACACCCATGATCAGGCGAGCAAACGGTTGACCGCGAATGTCGGGCAAGGAGAGCTCGGGTGATTTCCTAATGACTCGGACACCACCGGCTCGGATTTCTCATTCACCAGAAACATTTGTGGAGTGTCAAAAATCGATGTTTGTTCTTACCTGCCCCCCTCGGGAGGAAATTCTGCTTTTTTCATCCGGCCGCTCGGGCTTGTGGTCTCTCGAAAGATCTTCAGCGATGATTTCGCCGTCCGCCTGAAAGGATGACTCAGACAAAAGTCGCACAGACGGATTAGAAACACATTGCTAGGAAAAGAGAAGTGCTAATAGACTTTTTTGTTGACCAAGAACAACAATACGTGGTTAACCGATTCGAGAACAAGTACAAGCAGATTTTCGCCTTACATTAGTAGTGCCGATAACTGCTCGAGAGTCACCAACCCAAGCACAGTATATGGTCTCATCTCGGGTCATGACCACCGTCGCTGTAGTGCCAGAGAGTGAACAGTCGAACTTCCCCCGTGAGCTTGCTTGCTCACACAACACTGAGAATAATCGTAGCAGATGCAGTCCGAACAATGCAGTTCAGGAAATTTACAATGACATATTTTCTAGTATATATCTAGTCGGGAATGATCGATAATTATACTAGTGATAAGAACTTACAGTGAGTGTCTTTAAAGGCTCTAGTGAAAGCCGCGGTAGGTTCAGTGTAGAATTCCTCATCCTTGATGAGCAACTGCATATAGAGTTGTTACCACAAATCGTACAAATCATTTACTCCTGGTAATGCATCATGGCAGAAACTGGAAACATCGTGACCGTAGGGACCGTGGCCGTCGAATACGCCAAACCTGGTCGAATAGGAGGATCGATGATATGCGCGAGGAGTGGTACATCCCGAGTTCGTCAATGCCGATGACGAAGAAGTCGTCTTGGTTCGGGCTTTCTGGTTTTAATCCCTTCTTGCACGCATACCCAACACGATAGTCGGTGATATCAGAACCTCCTAAGGCTTCGGTCCTCTTGTTCTGAGAGGCAGGGGGAAACCTCAGCGACCGTGCGTAAATTCAATGAATATGATTTCCGGATGTTTATAACGCT
>NW_003208342.1:0-1439 GCF_000006405.1 Perkinsus marinus ATCC 50983 | reverse complement strand
GTTTTTTGGCATTATGGTTTTTTTATTCATATGCCCTATATGTATTATCTAATTAGTTGAATACTTAATGTATTACAGGTTTGTCATTAATTGGCATTATCTGCCTACGACATGCCTTTCTCGGTCCTTGTTGTAATGTGCACATAGCCGTATTACAACTATGTCACGAAATGGCAATATATGCCTAAGACATATGTTTGCTATGTACTTTGTGCAGTTTAATTTCTATGTATATACTAATCTTATATTAGTATGTCGTAGATTGGCAGCATATGCCTGCGACGTATACTGACTTCCATCATGTGTACTCTTGTTTATACGTACTACACGTGTTAACTACTACTAAAGTAGTACTTAGTCCGTAGTTATGGTATCGAATATACATCCGTAATTTAAAAAAATACCTTGTTTATATTTTGAGATACTTTGTTATAGTCTTGTCAAGCTTGTTACATTTTGTACTTGTGGGAACTTACCGTAATGTTTTTTTAATCTTTCTTTGCTCTCTGGTATACATATTATGTAAACAACTTTTTTTTACATGCATAAAGTTTTTACGACAACGTTTCTTAGATACGTCCATACACTAATATCATACAAGGTACGTTTGCTTGTCGTGGAATGGCTTTATAAGCCTTAGACTTGTCTACTCCTTCCATGTAACATATTTTCGTTATAATCCGATGCAACTTAATTTTATGACTAGACTTGTATATATGCCTAAGACATATGTTTGCTATGTACTTTGTGCAGTTTAATTTCTATGTATATACTAATCTTATATTAGTATGTCGTAGATTGGCAGCATATGCCTGCGACGTATACTGACTTCCATCATGTGTACTCTTGTTTATACGTACTACACGTGTTAACTACTACTAAAGTAGTACTTAGTCCGTAGTTATGGTATCGAATATACATCCGTAATTTAAAAAAATACCTTGTTTATATTTTGAGATACTTTGTTATAGTCTTGTCAAGCTTGTTACATTTTGTACTTGTGGGAACTTACCGTAATGTTTTTTTAATCTTTCTTTGCTCTCTGGTATACATATTATGTAAACAACTTTTTTTTACATGCATAAAGTTTTTACGACAACGTTTCTTAGATACGTCCATACACTAATATCATACAAGGTACGTTTGCTTGTCGTGGAATGGCTTTATAAGCCTTAGACTTGTCTACTCCTTCCATGTAACATATTTTCGTTATAATCCGATGCAACTTAATTTTATGACTAGACTTGTTGTGATCGTTCTGACCGCGTAGAAGAGGCTACATTTCCTACCAGTGTTGTTCGAATTAAGTTAGGTGTCGTACATATGTGTCGTACTTTACATTTTCTACGTAGAAATAGTGACTCATTATGTCTTTTTTCCGCCTTGATCATGTTCCGACTGCTACGGAGTTGACTACTATCACTAAAACAAGTGTGTAC
>NW_003212742.1:0-1207 GCF_000006405.1 Perkinsus marinus ATCC 50983 | reverse complement strand
GTTTTCGGAGATGCACTCGTGGAACGCGTGAATCAGTTTCACGCGTAGTGTTCCATTCGTGAAGTGCGATGTAGTCACACCACTTCGCTCCATAACGAGCGTGTAATACAAACCCTGTATATCACGCGAATCACGGATCAGTCAACTAAATGCGTCAATATAAAACATTTCAGTCCGAGACGTTCATCTCACGGGAAGGAAAGCTAGGACCTCGAGCCAAGGTTCGGCTACAGTCGAGGCAGCAGAGAGGTATCGACAATCTCAGAGAGGGTTGGCTGCAATGAATTATCACGCCTCACTACTTCCTTGTTGAGAAGTGGTAGCTTGTGAGAGGGCCTCCTGCGTAGAGCGTCTACAGTAGAGGGTTTATCACCTTTATTTATATCCTCTCTTGTGATACACGCAGAGTTGGCCCTTTGGAGAGGGAGTAATATGAGCATCCTCAGCCCGGGCTGGGGCCAGGAAGAGAGAAGGGTGCGACTGCACGTTCATAGGCTCCCTGTGCTGCACCGCACAATGGGGCCTCCAGCACAGTCGGCCTACCTGTCGACGGAATTCACTTTACTCGCTCGCTAGTTCACCCTGAACACTCAACCATACTATTGTTGTATGGGTCATTCCCTCCGGGTGTCTCTCGACAACATATCGGGGTTCGGGTGCCCCGTCGGGTTTCGGGAGGGACAAACAGATTCCGTCACTTTGGCTGTCATCCTTTTTCGGACACAAAATTTTTCTCTGTCGGCACAAAATTTCCTCGCGCGGCGCTGATCTACCTTTCTTCTTCTGTTGTTCCTCCATCAACCGCTGCGGACGACTTGTGTGTACAAAGTTTCATAAATTGTCTTGTTAAGCCGCTGCGGTTGGTCGTGGGGGCCAGCATCTACGAAAAAATTGTGAGGCTGTTAATGATGATTGACCTAGAAATTCTAGGCTAGAATGTCAAACTTACCAGATTTTATTGAATTATTCGTATCTTCGGTACAACCGTTCACTCGCGGTACCCATAAAAGTGCCGGATAGCACCTTTGAAACCAGCAGGTTCTTGTTTTGAGCCAATTTCGCGAAATATAAGAAATCAACCTGGGGAAGTCCCCCTTCCATGCCTCGCACATTAGCCGGGCAGCGATGGAGAATAGGTTGTTAGTCGGGCATATCTGTAATGTTGTTACATTTCCTTTTGATTTGTTCCGGACATCCAACACGTCTC
>NW_003206152.1:0-1859 GCF_000006405.1 Perkinsus marinus ATCC 50983 | reverse complement strand
TGCTTAGGTCTCTCAAGCCCCCCCAATACCCTCATAGCACCAATCTGTCATCACTTCTTATTCAACCACTGCAACGATGATCTCGCCTTCCTACCTGTGATGCTCGATAGTAGTCGTCAACATAGGGGAGAAGTAAAGTGCATGTAGCCACCTAAAAGGAGACAACATAATACCCACTGAACTGAGCTGTCCGAGACAGTGTTGAAATATTCGTTCGCTAAGCCTCAGCTGAGCTCATGAATTTCCTCACTAATTATAGGAGTTTACATACGAATTCGGGTAGAAGTGTACAGAAATGAATGAGAATTTGCCGAAATTTCCTCAAAATTTTCGTATCGTCACCATGACATTGCGAGGACAACTACGATGTACACAAGGAGTGGTAACGAAAATAATAAACAACATTAAACCACTCCCCTTTTCCTAGACCCTACTGCTTATGCTATTACCCTGTATTTCTCAGCCACAAAGTTCACCACATCAGCGCATATATCCTGGAGCTTGCTCGCCAACGGCAATAGTAAGGCCAGGACGTGTGCCAGGGAGACCATTGCTGGGGTTTCCTCTTCGTCCACCGAAAACTGACATAAGATCACAGTTTAGGATTAAACTCCCGACGAGCTCATCAGTACTATGCAATAGAGAAAACCGTGGAGATACAGATAGACCATTAACAACAACAGCGGTGATGACCATTCCTACATACCATCTCCTGTTTGACGACGTTCTCAAGGGCTATGAGGAATTCTGGTATGTCAGCCAGATCCTTGCTGAAGCTGGGGAAGCGGACCAAGAGCTGCTCTAGAGAGGCAACGGCAGCATGCCGTACCTGTCAAAATGTGATGTAGAAAAGGTGTGGTACGACCACAAGGTAGCACAATAGAGTTTCACCCATTTCACGCGTAGTACTGTGTGAAAAACGCGATATTTTTCACTACTGTTCTTCATATCACTAGAGTAAAACTCCAATGTAAGCTCAGTAGTATTACGTTGATATTAGCGTGTGAAACAGATACCGCAAATCTGACATGAACTTGTCTGTGCCTTATCCAAAGTCCACTGACATCCGCGTCATTTGCAATGATGTTCCCCAGAGTACCTAAATGCCATCGATACAAAGCCTGGAGAGACAAAAATTCTCCCCAGGGAATTCGGAAGGAGTAAATTTTATTTCAACCAAAGACAGAGAAAGCGCGATAATACGAGGCATAGATAAAACTAGAGGAAAATTTTTAAAAAAATTGAAATTTTTTCCCGCATTTTTCCGCCACTACCACCCTCCCCCTTACGGATAGCCAGCTGTCTCTGGCCAGCATTATTCGAGTCCGATAATACCAACAACTCCTGAACTGTGTACCCCGGTTTTCCAGGCTCCTCTCCATGATGATACAACACCTACTATATTCTTCACTTTCCACACAGCCAGCCTTAGTCCACTTACCGGATCGTATTTTCCTCCACCATCCGAGCCATACCGTTCCTTGCCCTCAAAATCAAATCTGCGTCCCTCGAAAGTCTCATCCTCTGGCCTGGCCACATCCTCCTCCTCAGCAATCGGCTCCATCCACTTCTGTTTATCAATTTCCAACTCATCGAGCTCCAAACGGTTGCCGTATCTATTCACCAACTTCTCAGCGAACGCAATAACTTATAGTTTCTACCCAAGATCGACTTCTCCTTCGTACATGTCGTCACTACCCGCCCCTACTGCAGCGTTGTACTCCGGTTTCGAGGTAGACTCTAGCTTCCTACGCCCCTGTTCCTTTAGGAACTCAATATTAGAAGCACTGAACAACCGTTTAACCTGACATACGTGGGCTTCAAAAGTGAACAAAAATGCACATAGTTAAACACTATGT
>NW_003202801.1:0-1664 GCF_000006405.1 Perkinsus marinus ATCC 50983 | reverse complement strand
GTTTCACGACTACTGCGTATCACGCGAGCATCGCGCTTTCACAGAGTATACGCCACTGAGTGCGTAACACCATTTTACGTGGAGTCCCACGGCCACTCCACGGAAAAATAGGTGAAACTCCAAAAATCTCTCAAAACTTCTTATGTTGTTGACCATGTGCATATTTCCCCACAGTGCTATTCGTACAGATTTTGATGGTAAAAATATCGCCGAGAAAATAGTTTTCGAGGATAATTACTCGTTGAACGGAACTTCGCATGTTATCGAGTTCCTGGACGTCATCGACACGAATCTCAGCTCAGGTCAGATTGCGCAGTTTAACAAGTGTGTTCTGGGCTGAATTAAACAGTTTAATTTGAAAGCAAAGGAGTTTTATTTAAACTCCTATGCTTTCAAATAGACTGGGTATAACATTAATTATTATTGGTATTTTATTGAAATTTTGGAGAAAATGTTTAATAAAAAGTAAAAAATCAACAAATTGGGTGTAATATTCCCAAAATATAAAAATATCAGCCAAATCTATAAAGGGTTGACAAAATGAACCGAATAGTAACAAAAGGGAGAAAAAAATAAACTTTTCTTAAAAAATTGAATTTGATATGGAAATGATGCAGTGTTGATCTTTCGTTGCACTTTGCAGCATAGGAATATATGCACATGGTTGAAAGAGATGAGTGTCCGACGTTTGAGCAGTATCATCCCAAGAGGATGAAATACTGTCATCATCACCATAGTCAACTTCTTCGTTACCGTACATACCAACACGACTCTGTTGATAACCTCAGGAGAGAGATGGAAAAAATTAACTTAATCACTTTTGGGACTTCGCCCTGAACTACTTCAACCGTTTCATGATGAACAACGAAGTATCAAATTCTCAAGACAGCAAGATTGTTCTAGAGAGCGAATGATAATCTAACATGGTCGACTAAATGGAAATTCTGAGGAAATTTTGGCAAAATCGGGTGTGGATTTCCCCAATTTGTTGAGGAAACTAACGAATTCAGTCGACGGAAGCAAACACATATCCTCACACTGGTACTTTGCAGACATTTCGAAGCTTCATGAGAAGTGGGAACAGTCGTGTATTGAAAGCCTTGGTTCTGAGGAAGAATGGTGTTTTCATTGTTTTCATTCTCGCACCATAGATTCAAAACTTCAGCGCGGAAAAGTGCTATAAAACATTATCTTCAACTGGTGTAAAATTTACACTGTAAATCGGCTTCGTCTCAGAGCCCTTGTATCTGCATTATGAGTGTTCTCGCTGATCAACCTACTTTTGAAGAATTCTCTGCTTTCGCGATTAACATTCAGCATAGCTTCGAAGGGCTTTGTCGACCGGTATACCCTAACACCATGATAAAGAGGTGTATACGATATCAACCGCTGAAGATACAGCTTCCCGCTACGGATGAATCCAACAAACGAGTTGCTTATGACAACTCAAACGCCGGTTAGGACAAGAGGCGAAGCAGAGATCATCGTTATTCTTATACGGTTGATAAGGTTGCATCGTACATTGCTTGAACTTGGCGAGAGATATACTAGGTGTGTTAACAATATGAACGCGGGGGATCCTACGAAACTGAGAGACTTGATATTCACAATGATGACATTGAGAAGTAGGAAAATGCGAGTTAATCACTTATGAGCGCAACTCA
>NW_003211216.1:0-1142 GCF_000006405.1 Perkinsus marinus ATCC 50983 | reverse complement strand
TTCTTATGATCATCTTCAACGACGACCGAGGGGAAGGGATCATATACCAACTGGATAATAGCATGCTCATCATTACTACTATAGTATTATTACCTTTCTTATCAAATGATAGAATGCTGTAGAGGCTAGACACACGTTAACAGTTGCTAAATTGTAGTTAATTGGTGTAATAACAAATGACCAACGAGCCCAGATAACACCTGAGATGATGATTATCATTCCACTAAGGATTGTTACTATTATTACCAGTGGCGAATAGAGCAAGCTGTTGAGGGATACTAACCTTTTCAACAGGTCTCTTATAATCAACTAAGTTGGCAGCAGATATACCCCATTTGATAGCAGGAGCCCAGAAGAATATGGTAAAGGGTCCAGCAGGATGCATAAAGAACTTCCTTAATAACTCAGGCATAGGTAGAGCACATATCTTAGATCTCAATTTTAGGACGGGATGGAACGAACCTAATTAATAATAAACTCCTATACTCTATCATTATCTATTACCCTCAATAGCAGCTTTAGTAGCAGCTTGAGCTGTCTTAGCAGCAGGAGTACTAGCAGCAGCAGACTTGACAACAGTCTCAGCAGCAGCAGCTGTGGTAGTAGTAGTAGCCTTAGAGGCAAGGTCACTAGTGGCTTTGGCAGCAGCAACACCAGCAGCAGTAGCTGCAAACATTGACTTGTTATTGGTCATAGAAGGGGTCATCATCATCTTGGTCGTGGTGGTAGTGGTATTAGACGACTCCTCAGGTATAGTAGCCTTGATGGACATCATTTGCTGTTGTTGCTGAGTACGCTGATCTGCTAGAAGTTTCTGTTGGCTCTGGTACTTGAGAGCACGGCCAAGTTGGATAAGTTGGACACCCTGAATAGTTATGATAAATTATAATAATAATATAGTATTATTACCTCATTAAAGATATGACAGGATAACAATAGATAATTCCTAGGTTGTACCATATATGCAAAACGCATGAATAATAGAGAATAAACACATAAAGTACCAGTCATAGGTATAGATATCATATCAGGCCCTTGAGTAGTCATATCCAATACACCAGCAGCAACAATACCCCAATTAGCCATAGGACCCCAGAAATGGGTAGTTTTCCAACCCATCTAACAACATACAATAACAACAA
>NW_003200881.1:0-996 GCF_000006405.1 Perkinsus marinus ATCC 50983 | reverse complement strand
ATGCTATATAAATACTCATCGATGACTACACCAAACGAGAAAAAGAAGCCCATCGGGATACACGGGAGAGCGTAAGTTTCAAATACCTAATTCATCGAACCACGTCAGCTCGACGTCGTTGGGCACTCACCCGACCTCCAGTCAGTCTCAGCAACGAGAACCCGATCCAACACTCACCACTACTATCAACTCAAGTGCATCAGCCGATGTATCAATGAGAAATTGAGCAGCACAAGTTCGCTCACGGACCATGGCAACATCATAATGACATGTTGGTAAACGCGATAGATTGTCCTGAAAACGCAGACAATCTTAGCCAACGCCACAGAATCGATCCTTGTGGATGAATAAATCATAGGTATTTATCACTACATTGAATAGATATAAGATATTCATAATTGATTTACATCGTAATATGAAAGTTATTATTAATATAACCATAATTACCTCAAAATATGAAATAGTAAAAATACTTGACCTTAGCCAAAATGCTCGAGAATCAATGGCTCGTTCCGAAGCGCACTATCAATTATAATAAACTAGCCTAAGGAGTGACCCTCACGAGCACGGTCCACAGATCAATGGACCTCTCATATTCAGAGTTACCCTTGACAGGGAGTACTCACTGATACCAAACAACTGAAGGAGGGGATAATAACATCTCGGAGGTGGTCACGTCAGATATCCCGGAAAGATACCCCGTATTACTCATCAAGCTCATTTTCTGCCATCCTACTCCTGCTTCCGACATTTATTATTGTTCCCATACCGCTCCAGTATTACATCGATAAGTCGTCATTAGCGTATTTAGAGTTTCCTACTGGTGTAATCCCTAGGGCATTCTGATCCGACCAACCCGGAACCTCAAGTGTGGCGGTGAAGGCGTTATCACACGCGTCGCTGTCATAGTAACAAGATGCCTTGTGAAGACTACGGCAGTGATCGAAGACACTCGGCTACCCTACGTTCAACGTGACACTCGGATGCTGTAGTATT